>NW_027193925.1:0-39922 GCF_032444005.1 Ranitomeya imitator | reverse complement strand
ATGAAAAGTGTGATATGTTTTCAGGTATCTCCTATACTAATAGAGCCACATGCTCACCGGTTTGCCACATGATGTAGGCCTATGGACTGAACAAGAAACCACCAAAAATTTTAACCAGTCATCGTTCTTCACAACACTGAGGACCAGTCATTCGAAATGACTTCTCCATGCATTTTATGCATTGGTAAAAGCACTATGATGAAAAGTGTGATATGTTTTCAGGTATCTCCTATACTAATAGAGCCACATGCTCACCGGTTTGCCACATGATGTAGGCCTATGGACTGAACAAGAAACCACCAAAATTTTAACCAGTCATCGTTCTCACAACACTGAGGACCAGTCATTCGAAATGACTTCTCCATGCATTTTATGCATTGGTAAAAGCACTATGATGAAAAGTGTGATATGTTTTCAGGTATCTCCTATACTAATAGAGCCACATGCTCACCGGTTTGCCACATGATGTAGGCCTATGGACTGAACAAGAAACCACCAAAAATTTTAACCAGTCATCGTTCTCACAACACTGAGGACCAGTCATTCGAAATGACTTCTCCATGCATTTTATGCATTGGTAAAAGCACTATGATGAAAAGTGTGATATGTTTTCAGGTATCTCCTATACTAATAGAGCCACATGCTCACCGGTTTGCCACATGATGTAGGCCTATGGACTGAACAAGAAAACCACCAAAAATTTTAACCAGTCATCGTTCTCACAACACTGAGGACCAGTCATTCGAAATGACTTCTCCATGCATTTTATGCATTGGTAAAAGCACTATGATGAAAAGTGTGATATGTTTTCAGGTATCTCCTATACTAATAGAGCCACATGCTCACCGGTTTGCCACATGATGTAGGCCTATGGACTGAACAAGAAACCACCAAAAATTTTAACCAGTCATCGTTCTCACAACACTGAGGACCAGTCATTCGAAATGACTTCTCCATGCATTTTATGCATTGGTAAAAGCACTATGATGAAAAGTGTGATATGTTTTCAGGTATCTCCTATACTAATAGAGCCACATGCTCACCGGTTTGCCACATGATGTAGGCCTATGGACTGAACAAGAAACCACCAAAAATTTTAACCAGTCATCGTTCTCACAACACTGAGGACCAGTCATTCGAAATGACTTCTCCATGCATTTTATGCATTGGTAAAAGCACTATGATGAAAAGTGTGATATGTTTTCAGGTATCTCCTATACTAATAGAGCCACATGCTCACCGGTTTGCCACATGATGTAGGCCTATGGACTGAACAAGAAACCACCAAAAATTTTAACCAGTCATCGTTCTCACAACACTGAGGACCAGTCATTCGAAATGACTTCTCCATGCATTTTATGCATTGGTAAAAGCACTATGATGAAAAGTGTGATATGTTTTCAGGTATCTCCTATACTAATAGAGCCACATGCTCACCGGTTTGCCACATGATGTAGGCCTATGGACTGAACAAGAAACCACCAAAAATTTTTAACCAGTCATCGTTCTCACAACACTGAGGACCAGTCATTCGAAATGACTTCTCCATGCATTTTATGCATTGGTAAAAGCACTATGATGAAAAGTGTGATATGTTTTCAGGTATCTCCTATACTAATAGAGCCACATGCTCACCGGTTTGCCACATGATGTAGGCCTATGGACTGAACAAGAAACCACCAAAAATTTTAACCAGTCATCGTTCTCACAACACTGAGGACCAGTCATTCGAAATGACTTCTCCATGCATTTTATGCATTGGTAAAAGCACTATGATGAAAAGTGTGATATGTTTTCAGGTATCTCCTATACTAATAGAGCCACATGCTCACCGGTTTGCCACATGATGTAGGCCTATGGACTGAACAAGAAACCACCAAAAATTTTAACCAGTCATCGTTCTCACAACACTGAGGACCAGTCATTCGAAATGACTTCTCCATGCATTTTATGCATTGGTAAAAGCACTATGATGAAAAGTGTGATATGTTTTCAGGTATCTCCTATACTAATAGAGCCACATGCTCACCGGTTTTGCCACATGATGTAGGCCTATGGACTGAACAAGAAACCACCAAAAATTTTAACCAGTCATCGTTCTCACAACACTGAGGACCAGTCATTCGAAATGACTTCTCCATGCATTTTTATGCATTGGTAAAAGCACTATGATGAAAAGTGTGATATGTTTTCAGGTATCTCCTATACTAATAGAGCCACATGCTCACCGGTTTGCCACATGATGTAGGCCTATGGACTGAACAAGAAACCACCAAAAATTTTAACCAGTCATCGTTCTCACAACACTGAGGACCAGTCATTCGAAATGACTTCTCCATGCATTTTATGCATTGGTAAAAGCACTATGATGAAAAGTGTGATATGTTTTCAGGTATCTCCTATACTAATAGAGCCACATGCTCACCGGTTTGCCACATGATGTAGGCCTATGGACTGAACAAGAAACCACCAAAAATTTTAACCAGTCATCGTTCTCACAACACTGAGGACCAGTCATTCGAAATGACTTCTCCATGCATTTTATGCATTGGTAAAAGCACTATGATGAAAAGTGTGATATGTTTTCAGGTATCTCCTATACTAATAGAGCCACATGCTCACCGGTTTGCCACATGATGTAGGCCTATGGACTGAACAAGAAACCACCAAAAATTTTAACCAGTCATCGTTCTCACAACACTGAGGACCAGTCATTCGAAATGACTTCTCCATGCATTTTATGCATTGGTAAAAGCACTATGATGAAAAGTGTGATATGTTTTCAGGTATCTCCTATACTAATAGAGCCACATGCTCACCGGTTTTGCCACATGATGTAGGCCTATGGACTGAACAAGAAACCACCAAAAATTTTAACCAGTCATCGTTCTCACAACACTGAGGACCAGTCATTCGAAATGACTTCTCCATGCATTTTATGCATTGGTAAAAGCACTATGATGAAAAGTGTGATATGTTTTCAGGTATCTCCTATACTAATAGAGCCACATGCTCACCGGTTTGCCACATGATGTAGGCCTATGGACTGAACAAGAAACCACCAAAAATTTTAACCAGTCATCGTTCTCACAACACTGAGGACCAGTCATTCGAAATGACTTCTCCATGCATTTTATGCATTGGTAAAAGCACTATGATGAAAAGTGTGATATGTTTTCAGGTATCTCCTATACTAATAGAGCCACATGCTCACCGGTTTGCCACATGATGTAGGCCTATGGACTGAACAAGAAACCACCAAAAATTTTAACCAGTCATCGTTCTCACAACACTGAGGACCAGTCATTCGAAATGACTTCTCCATGCATTTTATGCATTGGTAAAAGCACTATGATGAAAAGTGTGATATGTTTTCAGGTATCTCCTATACTAATAGAGCCACATGCTCACCGGTTTGCCACATGATGTAGGCCTATGGACTGAACAAGAAACCACCAAAAATTTTAACCAGTCATCGTTCTCACAACACTGAGGACCAGTCATTCGAAATGACTTCTCCATGCATTTTATGCATTGGTAAAAGCACTATGATGAAAAGTGTGATATGTTTTCAGGTATCTCCTATACTAATAGAGCCACATGCTCACCGGTTTGCCACATGATGTAGGCCTATGGACTGAACAAGAAACCACCAAAAATTTTAACCAGTCATCGTTCTCACAACACTGAGGACCAGTCATTCGAAATGACTTCTCCATGCATTTTATGCATTGGTAAAAGCACTATGATGAAAAGTGTGATATGTTTTCAGGTATCTCCTATACTAATAGAGCCACATGCTCACCGGTTTGCCACATGATGTAGGCCTATGGACTGAACAAGAAACCACCAAAAATTTTAACCAGTCATCGTTCTCACAACACTGAGGACCAGTCATTCGAAATGACTTCTCCATGCATTTTATGCATTGGTAAAAGCACTATGATGAAAAGTGTGATATGTTTTCAGGTATCTCCTATACTAATAGAGCCACATGCTCACCGGTTTGCCACATGATGTAGGCCTATGGACTGAACAAGAAACCACCAAAAATTTTAACCAGTCATCGTTCTCACAACACTGAGGACCAGTCATTCGAAATGACTTCTCCATGCATTTTATGCATTGGTAAAAGCACTATGATGAAAAGTGTGATATGTTTTCAGGTATCTCCTATACTAATAGAGCCACATGCTCACCGGTTTGCCACATGATGTAGGCCTATGGACTGAACAAGAAACCACCAAAAATTTTAACCAGTCATCGTTCTCACAACACTGAGGACCAGTCATTCGAAATGACTTCTCCATGCATTTTATGCATTGGTAAAAGCACTATGATGAAAAGTGTGATATGTTTTCAGGTATCTCCTATACTAATAGAGCCACATGCTCACCGGTTTGCCACATGATGTAGGCCTATGGACTGAACAAGAAACCACCAAAAATTTTAACCAGTCATCGTTCTCACAACACTGAGGACCAGTCATTCGAAATGACTTCTCCATGCATTTTATGCATTGGTAAAAGCACTATGATGAAAAGTGTGATATGTTTTCAGGTATCTCCTATACTAATAGAGCCACATGCTCACCGGTTTGCCACATGATGTAGGCCTATGGACTGAACAAGAAACCACCAAAAATTTTAACCAGTCATCGTTCTCACAACACTGAGGACCAGTCATTCGAAATGACTTCTCCATGCATTTTATGCATTGGTAAAAGCACTATGATGAAAAGTGTGATATGTTTTCAGGTATCTCCTATACTAATAGAGCCACATGCTCACCGGTTTGCCACATGATGTAGGCCTATGGACTGAACAAGAAACCACCAAAAATTTTAACCAGTCATCGTTCTCACAACACTGAGGACCAGTCATTCGAAATGACTTCTCCATGCATTTTATGCATTGGTAAAAGCACTATGATGAAAAGTGTGATATGTTTTCAGGTATCTCCTATACTAATAGAGCCACATGCTCACCGGTTTGCCACATGATGTAGGCCTATGGACTGAACAAGAAACCACCAAAAATTTTAACCAGTCATCGTTCTCACAACACTGAGGACCAGTCATTCGAAATGACTTCTCCATGCATTTTATGCATTGGTAAAAGCACTATGATGAAAAGTGTGATATGTTTTCAGGTATCTCCTATACTAATAGAGCCACATGCTCACCGGTTTGCCACATGATGTAGGCCTATGGACTGAACAAGAAACCACCAAAAATTTTAACCAGTCATCGTTCTCACAACACTGAGGACCAGTCATTCGAAATGACTTCTCCATGCATTTTATGCATTGGTAAAAGCACTATGATGAAAAGTGTGATATGTTTTCAGGTATCTCCTATACTAATAGAGCCACATGCTCACCGGTTTGCCACATGATGTAGGCCTATGGACTGAACAAGAAACCACCAAAAATTTTAACCAGTCATCGTTCTCACAACACTGAGGACCAGTCATTCGAAATGACTTCTCCATGCATTTTATGCATTGGTAAAAGCACTATGATGAAAAGTGTGATATGTTTTCAGGTATCTCCTATACTAATAGAGCCACATGCTCACCGGTTTGCCACATGATGTAGGCCTATGGACTGAACAAGAAACCACCAAAAATTTTAACCAGTCATCGTTCTCACAACACTGAGGACCAGTCATTCGAAATGACTTCTCCATGCATTTTATGCATTGGTAAAAGCACTATGATGAAAAGTGTGATATGTTTTCAGGTATCTCCTATACTAATAGAGCCACATGCTCACCGGTTTGCCACATGATGTAGGCCTATGGACTGAACAAGAAACCACCAAAAATTTTAACCAGTCATCGTTCTCACAACACTGAGGACCAGTCATTCGAAATGACTTCTCCATGCATTTTATGCATTGGTAAAAGCACTATGATGAAAAGTGTGATATGTTTTCAGGTATCTCCTATACTAATAGAGCCACATGCTCACCGGTTTGCCACATGATGTAGGCCTATGGACTGAACAAGAAACCACCAAAAATTTTAACCAGTCATCGTTCTCACAACACTGAGGACCAGTCATTCGAAATGACTTCTCCATGCATTTTATGCATTGGTAAAAGCACTATGATGAAAAGTGTGATATGTTTTCAGGTATCTCCTATACTAATAGAGCCACATGCTCACCGGTTTGCCACATGATGTAGGCCTATGGACTGAACAAGAAACCACCAAAAATTTTAACCAGTCATCGTTCTCACAACACTGAGGACCAGTCATTCGAAATGACTTCTCCATGCATTTTATGCATTGGTAAAAGCACTATGATGAAAAGTGTGATATGTTTTCAGGTATCTCCTATACTAATAGAGCCACATGCTCACCGGTTTGCCACATGATGTAGGCCTATGGACTGAACAAGAAACCACCAAAAATTTTAACCAGTCATCGTTCTCACAACACTGAGGACCAGTCATTCGAAATGACTTCTCCATGCATTTTATGCATTGGTAAAAGCACTATGATGAAAAGTGTGATATGTTTTCAGGTATCTCCTATACTAATAGAGCCACATGCTCACCGGTTTGCCACATGATGTAGGCCTATGGACTGAACAAGAAACCACCAAAAATTTTAACCAGTCATCGTTCTCACAACACTGAGGACCAGTCATTCGAAATGACTTCTCCATGCATTTTATGCATTGGTAAAAGCACTATGATGAAAAGTGTGATATGTTTTCAGGTATCTCCTATACTAATAGAGCCACATGCTCACCGGTTTGCCACATGATGTAGGCCTATGGACTGAACAAGAAACCACCAAAAATTTTAACCAGTCATCGTTCTCACAACACTGAGGACCAGTCATTCGAAATGACTTCTCCATGCATTTTATGCATTGGTAAAAGCACTATGATGAAAAGTGTGATATGTTTTCAGGTATCTCCTATACTAATAGAGCCACATGCTCACCGGTTTGCCACATGATGTAGGCCTATGGACTGAACAAGAAACCACCAAAAATTTTAACCAGTCATCGTTCTCACAACACTGAGGACCAGTCATTCGAAATGACTTCTCCATGCATTTTATGCATTGGTAAAAGCACTATGATGAAAAGTGTGATATGTTTTCAGGTATCTCCTATACTAATAGAGCCACATGCTCACCGGTTTGCCACATGATGTAGGCCTATGGACTGAACAAGAAACCACCAAAAATTTTAACCAGTCATCGTTCTCACAACACTGAGGACCAGTCATTCGAAATGACTTCTCCATGCATTTTATGCATTGGTAAAAGCACTATGATGAAAAGTGTGATATGTTTTCAGGTATCTCCTATACTAATAGAGCCACATGCTCACCGGTTTGCCACATGATGTAGGCCTATGGACTGAACAAGAAACCACCAAAAATTTTAACCAGTCATCGTTCTCACAACACTGAGGACCAGTCATTCGAAATGACTTCTCCATGCATTTTATGCATTGGTAAAAGCACTATGATGAAAAGTGTGATATGTTTTCAGGTATCTCCTATACTAATAGAGCCACATGCTCACCGGTTTGCCACATGATGTAGGCCGATGGACTGAACAAGAAACCACCAAAAATTTTAACCAGTCATCGTTCTCACAACACTGAGGACCAGTCATTCGAAATGACTTCTCCATGCATTTTATGCATTGGTAAAAGCACTATGATGAAAAGTGTGATATGTTTTCAGGTATCTCCTATACTAATAGAGCCACATGCTCACCGGTTTGCCACATGATGTAGGCCTATGGACTGAACAAGAAACCACCAAAAATTTTAACCAGTCATTGTTCTCACAACACTGAGGACCAGTCATTCGAAATGACTTCTCCATGCATTTTATGCATTGGTAAAAGCACTATGATGAAAAGTGTGATATGTTTTCAGGTATCTCCTATACTAATAGAGCCACATGCTCACCGGTTTGCCACATGATGTAGGCCTATGGACTGAACAAGAAACCACCAAAAATTTTAACCAGTCATCGTTCTCACAACACTGAGGACCAGTCATTCGAAATGACTTCTCCATGCATTTTATGCATTGGTAAAAGCACTATGATGAAAAGTGTGATATGTTTTCAGGTATCTCCTATACTAATAGAGCCACATGCTCACCGGTTTGCCACATGATGTAGGCCTATGGACTGAACAAGAAACCACCAAAAATTTTAACCAGTCATCGTTCTCACAACACTGAGGACCAGTCATTCGAAATGACTTCTCCATGCATTTTATGCATTGGTAAAAGCACTATGATGAAAAGTGTGATATGTTTTCAGGTATCTCCTATACTAATAGAGCCACATGCTCACCGGTTTGCCACATGATGTAGGCCTATGGACTGAACAAGAAACCACCAAAAATTTTAACCAGTCATCGTTCTCACAACACTGAGGACCAGTCATTCGAAATGACTTCTCCATGCATTTTATGCATTGGTAAAAGCACTATGATGAAAAGTGTGATATGTTTTCAGGTATCTCCTATACTAATAGAGTCCACATGCTCACCGGTTTGCCACATGATGTAGGCCTATGGACTGAACAAGAAACCACTAAAAATTTTAACCAGTCATCGTTCTCACAACACTGAGGACCAGTCATTCGAAATGACTTCTCCATGCATTTTATGCATTGGTAAAAGCACTATGATGAAAAGTGTGATATGTTTTCAGGTATCTCCTATACTAATAGAGCCACATGCTCACCGGTTTGCCACATGATGTAGGCCTATGGACTGAACAAGAAACCACCAAAAATTTTAACCAGTCATCGTTCTCACAACACTGAGGACCAGTCATTCGAAATGACTTCTCCATGCATTTTATGCATTGGTAAAAGCACTATGATGAAAAGTGTGATATGTTTTCAGGTATCTCCTATACTAATAGAGCCACATGCTCACCGGTTTGCCACATGATGTAGGCCTATGGACTGAACAAGAAACCACCAAAAATTTTAACCAGTCATCGTTCTCACAACACTGAGGACCAGTCATTCGAAATGACTTCTCCATGCATTTTATGCATTGGTAAAAGCACTATGATGAAAAGTGTGATATGTTTTCAGGTATCTCCTATACCAATAGAGCCACATGCTCACCGGTTTGCCACATGATGTAGGCCTATGGACTGAACAAGAAACCACCAAAAAATTTTAACCAGTCATCGTTCTCACAACACTGAGGACCAGTCATTCAAAATGACTTCTCCATGCATTTTATGCATTGGTAAAAGCACTATGATGAAAAGTGTGATATGTTTTCAGGTATCTCCTATACTAATAGAGCCACATGCTCACCGGTTTGCCACATGATGTAGGCCTATGGACTGAACAAGAAACCACCAAAAATTTTAACCAGTCATCGTTCTCACAACACTGAGGACCAGTCATTCGAAATGACTTCTCCATGCATTTTATTCATTG
Source organism: Ranitomeya imitator (assembly GCF_032444005.1). Lineage (NCBI taxonomy): Eukaryota > Metazoa > Chordata > Amphibia > Anura > Dendrobatidae > Ranitomeya > Ranitomeya imitator. The sequence continues at coordinate 30,473 of NW_027193925.1, read as the reverse complement.
GTAAAAGCACTATGATGAAAAGTGTGATATGTTTTCAGGTATCTCCTATACTAATAGAGCCACATGCTCACCGGTTTGCCACATGATGTAGGCCTATGGACTGAACAAGAAACCACCAAAAATTTTAACCAGTCATCGTTCTCACAACACTGAGGACCAGTCATTCGAAATGACTTCTCCATGCATTTTATGCATTGGTAAAAGCACTATGATGAAAAGTGTGATATGTTTTCAGGTATCTCCTATACTAATAGAGCCACATGCTCACCGGTTTGCCACATGATGTAGGCCTATGGACTGAACAAGAAACCACCAAAAATTTTAACCAGTCATCGTTCTCACAACACTGAGGACCAGTCATTCGAAATGACTTCTCCATGCATTTTATGCATTGGTAAAAGCACTATGATGAAAAGTGTGATATGTTTTCAGGTATCTCCTATACTAATAGAGCCACATGCTCACCGGTTTGCCACATGATGTAGGCCTATGGACTGAACAAGAAACCACCAAAAATTTTAACCAGTCATCGTTCTCACAACACTGAGGACCAGTCATTCGAAATGACTTCTCCATGCATTTTATGCATTGGTAAAAGCACTATGATGAAAAGTGTGATATGTTTTCAGGTATCTCCTATACTAATAGAGCCACATGCTCACCGGTTTGCCACATGATGTAGGCCTATGGACTGAACAAGAAACCACCAAAAATTTTAACCAGTCATCGTTCTCACAACACTGAGGACCAGTCATTCGAAATGACTTCTCCATGCATTTTATGCATTGGTAAAAGCACTATGATGAAAAGTGTGATATGTTTTCAGGTATCTCCTATACTAATAGAGCCACATGCTCACCGGTTTGCCACATGATGTAGGCCTATGGACTGAACAAGAAACCACCAAAAATTTTAACCAGTCATCGTTCTCACAACACTGAGGACCAGTCATTCGAAATGACTTCTCCATGCATTTTATGCATTGGTAAAAGCACTATGATGAAAAGTGTGATATGTTTTCAGGTATCTCCTATACTAATAGAGCCACATGCTCACCGGTTTGCCACATGATGTAGGCCTATGGACTGAACAAGAAACCACCAAAAATTTTAACCAGTCATCGTTCTCACAACACTGAGGACCAGTCATTCGAAATGACTTCTCCATGCATTTTATTCATTGGTAAAAGCACTATGATGAAAAGTGTGATATGTTTTCAGGTATCTCCTATACTAATAGAGCCACATGCTCACCGGTTTGCCACATGATGTAGGCCTATGGACTGAACAAGAAACCACCAAAAATTTTAACCAGTCATCGTTCTCACAACACTGAGGACCAGTCATTCGAAATGACTTCTCCATGCATTTTATGCATTGGTAAAAGCACTATGATGAAAAGTGTGATATGTTTTCAGGTATCTCCTATACTAATAGAGCCACATGCTCACCGGTTTGCCACATGATGTAGGCCTATGGACTGAACAAGAAACCACCAAAAATTTTAACCAGTCATCGTTCTCACAACACTGAGGACCAGTCATTCGAAATGACTTCTCCATGCATTTTATGCATTGGTAAAAGCACTATGATGAAAAGTGTGATATGTTTTCAGGTATCTCCTATACTAATAGAGCCACATGCTCACCGGTTTGCCACATGATGTAGGCCTATGGACTGAACAAGAAACCACCAAAAATTTTAACCAGTCATCGTTCTCACAACACTGAGGACCAGTCATTCGAAATGACTTCTCCATGCATTTTATGCATTGGTAAAAGCACTATGATGAAAAGTGTGATATGTTTTCAGGTATCTCCTTTACTAATAGAGCCACATGCTCACCGGTTTGCCACATGATGTAGGCCGATGGACTGAACAAGAAACCACCAAAAATTTTAACCAGTCATCGTTCTCACAACACTGAGGACCAGTCATTCGAAATGACTTCTCCATGCATTTTATGCATTGGTAAAAGCACTATGATGAAAAGTGTGATATGTTTTCAGTAGAGTTGAGCGACCTTGACCTTTTTAGAGTCGAGCCGGGTTTTGCGAAACCCGACTATGTCCAAAGTCGGGTCGAGTGAAATCGGCCGATTATGACGTAAAGTCGGGATCGACCGAAACACGAAACCCAATGCAAGTCAATGGGGCAGCATAGTCGGCAGTGAGTGGGGGCCAGGAAAACACCTAGAGTGGCCATTTTAATGTCAAAACCATCCATTCTTCTTAATGAAGCTTGTCAAGCGTAATTTACCTTATAATAATTGGAAGGCATTTGAAATTGGGGGTCATTTGGCTAAAGTTGTGGGGGGTAGGGCTGGTTCAAGTAATTAGTGGGCCCAGGAAATCTGGACCACGTCACGGCAGTGGAGCAGGGAGAGGTAAGTATTTCAACTTTGCAAGTGCTGTGAACCTGAGCAAGCAGGGGGGGCCCACTCGTTGGCATTGGCACTGGCACAGGGCCCCTCAAAGTACAGCGGTGTGTTTGCACGGCGGGGGCGCCTCCCACCGGCAGCAACACTTTTGCGTACTATGAGAGGCCCTGTGCCAGTGACGTCGCCAACTAGTATTCCTCCCCCCACCTGATGAAGGAACCTGCACTTTCATCTGCACCTTCCTCTTTGTCCCCGTGTAAGGTGGTATGGTATGCGGGAAGAGCAACCTGACTTTCAGCAGGGTCACAATGTTGTTGTGTAGCGTGCACGGGGAATGTTGCGTTATGGGTCAATGTACCAGCAGACTCATCTATCACTGGCTGGGCAATGGGCACGATGAAGTGGAAACACAGATATAGGCCCAAAGAAGAAAGTGGGCTAAATGCAGTTCAAAATTGGTAACACAGGAATAACCAGGGGGCATTGCAGTGGAGGACAACTGGAATGAGAGGCTGACACAGAGAGTAGGGCCAAATCAGTAAGTAGTCGAAATGCAGTTCAAAATTGGCAACCGTAGTAAACAGGCGGCACAGCTTTGTTCAGTGGAGGAGAACAGCAAGGAGTGGCAGACACCGATAGTAGGCCCCAAACCAACTAGTACGCCAAATGCAGTTGTTCCATTTAACCACAATTTAATGAGAGCCTGAAGATAGAAGCTCAGGAAAGGCAACCTGGGGAACACCTTGGAGTGTAACACACCATCTCTCTCCACCCCATACCCATTTTGTATGGCCTAATGCAGTGTACTTTTCTACAACTACTAAACGAGAGTCGGAAGACCGAAGCAATGGCAAGGAAACCTGGGGAACACCTTAGAGTGTAACACACCCTCTCTCTACACCCCATACCCAATTTGAAGGCCTAATGCAGTGTAGTTTCCAAGAACTACTAAACGAGAGCCGGAAGATCGAAGCTCAGGAAAGGCAACCTGGGGAACACCTTGGAGTGTAACACACCCTCTCGCTACACCCCATACCCAATTTGAAGGCCTAATGCAGCGTAGTTTCCAACAACTACTAAACGAGAGCCGGAAGATCGAAGCTCAGGAAAGGCAACCTGGGGAACACCTTGGAGTGTAACAAACCCTCTCTCTACACCCCATACCCAATTTGTAGGCCTAATGCAGCGTAGTTTCCGACAACTACTAAACGAGAGCATGAAGATCGAAGCTCAGGAAAGGCAACCTGGGGAACACCTTGGAGTGTAACACACCCTCTCTCTACACCCCATACCCAATTTGTAGGCCTAATGCAGCGTAGTTTCCGACAACTACTAAACGAGAGCCGGAATATCGAAGCTCAGGAAAGGCAACCTGGGGAACACCTTGGAGTGTAACACACCCTCTCTCTACGCCCCATACCCAATTTGTAGGCCTAATGCAGCGTAGTTTCCGACAACTACTAAACGAGAGCCGGAATATCGAAGCTCAGGAAAGGCAACCTGGGGAACACCTTGGAGTGTAACACACCCTCTCTCTACACCCCATACCCAATTTGAAGGCCTAATGCAGTGTAGTTTCCAAGAACTACTAAACGAGAGCCGGAAGATCGAAGCTCAGGAAAGGCAACCTGGGGAACACCTTGGAGTGTAACACACCCTCTCGCTACACCCCATACCCAATTTGAAGGCCTAATGCAGCGTAGTTTCCAACAACTACTAAACGAGAGCCGGAAGATCGAAGCTCAGGAAAGGCAACCTGGGGAACACCTTGGAGTGGAACACACCATCTCTCTACACCCCATACCCAATTTGAAGGCCTAATGCAGAGTAGTTTCCAAGAACTACTAAACGAGAGCCGGAAGATCGAAGCTCAGGAAAGGCAACCTGGGGAACACCTTGGAGTGTAACACAACGTCTCTCTACACGACGGAAGGGCTGATTCTTAGGAAGGAAGGCTGTTGGAAATAAGCATTGCGCGTCCGAGGGTGATTATATTCTTATTAGGTATATACTCACCCTCGGACGCGCCCTGCTTCTTTATTTGGAATGAATGTTTATTTGCAATGTGGTGTTGACTTTCTCTATTATTTTGGTAATTAATGATTTTATTATTTTCATTATTTTGCATCTTCTCGGCAATAATATAAAGAAGACGCGACAGGACAACACTCGGTGGATGCCATATGTGTGTTTTCAATTTAAAAAAACTTTCAGTTAACTACTTGCAGGAGAAAGTAATTGTAGCTGGTGGCCATTTTTAGTACTGTACCAGATTAGAGTTGTGTGTTTGTTTTTAATGTTAAAATGTCTGCATTTGATATCTCACCAGTATTTTCTTTTTTATAAGCAAAATACTTATTTTTATATTTTCTGATGTTGGTTCCAGGGGTACACGGCCAGCAGTGCCCTGGTCAGTGTAGTAGTAGTTGAAAGAATGGACCGCAGACAGGCATCGAAGGCCTAAAATAATAACACATGGCTGTAGGCAATTTTAAATTGGTTCCAGGGGTACACGGACAGCAGTGGTGTGGTCAGTGGAGGCCTAGTGGAAGGAGTGACCGCAGACAGGCATCGAAGGCCTAAAATAATAACACATGGCTGTAGGCAATTTTAAATTGGTTCCAGGGGTACACGGGCAGCAGTGACCTGGTCAGTGTAGTAGTAGTTGAAAGAATGGACCGCAGACAGGCATCGAAGGCCTAAAATAAAAAAATTGGGCTGGCTGTAGGCAATTTTAAATTGGTTCCAGGGGTACACGGGCAGCAGTGGTGTGGTCAGTGGAGGCCTAGTGGAAGGAGTGACCGCAGACAGGCATCGAAGGCCTAAAATAATAACACATGGCTGTAGGCAATTTTAAATTGGTTCCAGGGGTACACGGACAGCAGTGGTGTGGTCAGTGGAGGCCTAGTGGAAGGAGTGACCGCAGACAGGCATCGAAGGCCTAAAATAATAACACATGGCTGTAGGCAATTTTAAATTGGTTCCAGGGGTACACGGACAGCAGTGACCTGGTCAGTGTAGTAGTAGTTGAAAGAATGGACCGCAGACAGGCATCGAATGCCTAAAATAATAACACATGGCTGTAGGCAATTTTAAATTGGTTACAGGGGTACACGGACAGCAGTGACCTGGTCAGTGTAGTAGTAGTTGAAAGAATGGACCGCAGACAGGCATCGAAGGCCTAAAATAAAAAAATTGGGCTGGCTGTAGGCAATTTTAAATTGGTTCCAGGGGTACACGGACAGCAGTGGTGTGGTCAGTGGAGGCCTAGTGGAAGGAGTGACCGCAGACAGGCATCGAAGGCCTAAAATAATAACACATGGCTGTAGGCAATTTTAAATTGGTTCCAGGGGTACACGGACAGCAGTGACCTGGTCAGTGTAGTAGTAGTTGAAAGAATGGACCGCAGACAGGCATCGAAGGCCTAAAATAAAAAAATTGGGCTGGCTGTAGGCAATTTTAAATTGGTTCCAGGGGTACACGGGCAGCAGTGACCTGGTCAGTGTAGTAGTAGTTGAAAGAATGGACCGCAGACAGGCTTAGAAGGCCTAACATAACAAACTTGGGCTGGCTGTAGGCACTTTTAAATTGGTTCCAGGGGTACACGGGCAGCAGTGGTCTGGTCAGTGGAAGTCTAGTGGAAGGAGTGACCGCAGACAGGCTTCCAAGGCCTAACATAACAAACTTGGGCTGGCTGTAGGCACTTTTAAATTGGTTCCAGGGGTACACGGGCAGCAGTGGTCTGGTCAGTGGAAGTCTAGTGGAAGGAGTGACCGCAGACAGGCTTCCAAGGCCTAACATAACAAACTTGGGCTGGCTGTAGGCACTTTTAAATTGGTTCCAGGGGTACACGGGCAGCAGTGGTCTGGTCAGTGGAAGTCTAGTGGAAGGAGTGACCGCAGACAGGCTTCCAAGGCCTAACATAACAAACTTGGGCTGGCTGTAGGCACTTTTAAATTGGTTCCAGGGGTACACGGGCAGCAGTGGTCTGGTCAGTGGAAGTCTAGTGGAAGGAGTGACCGCAGACAGGCTTCCAAGGCCTAACATAACAAACTTGGGCTGGCTGTAGGCACTTTTAAATTGGTTCCAGGGGTACACGGGCAGCAGTGGTCTGGTCAGTGGAAGTCTAGTGGAAGGAGTGACCGCAGACAGGCTTCGAAGGCCTAACATAACAAAATTGGGCTGGCTGTAGGCACTTTAAATTGGTTCCAGGGGTACATGGGCAGCAGTGTATGGTCAGTGGAAGTCTAGTGGAAGGAGTGACGGCAGACAGTCTTCGAAGGCCTAACATAACAAAATTGGGCTGACTGTAGGCACTTTTAAATTGGTTCCAGGGTAACACGGCCAGCAGTGGCCTGGTCAGTGTAGTAGTTGTAGAAAGAAGGGACCGCAGACAGGCTTCGAAGGCCTAACATAACAAAAATGTCAAAACAATGGTATTGTCAGTGCCAGGCATTGAAGGATGTCAGCGGCTAGACTACACATTGGTGAAGCTGTGAGAGATAATTTTGCTAGTGGTAGAGCACTGTTTGAGCTGGGGGGGGGAACTGTCTTGTGGCCGGCGGTACAGGCACAGGGCCCCTCATATTACAACGGTGTGTCTGACGTTGGGTGCGCACCACCACCGCCAGAGACACTTTATTGTACTATGAGGGACCCAGTGGCAGTGCCGTCGACCAAAAGCGGCCACACCCACCTCTTCAGACAAACAGCACTCTCAAGGGTCCAAGCGCAAAGTGGCGATAGCACGGCCCCGTGTGGGGAGTTTGGCCATTTCGTGAGGTGGAAACATGTCGTATGCTGGACAATCAGGTGAAGAAAATTACGAGATTGGAAAAGTCATTCAGAATAGTCCACAGGCAAGACCTTTTCATAGGAAAGCTAGGTGTCAGCCGGGCAGGGTGGGGCAAAAGATTTTGAAATCCAGTTGTGGTTCATTTTAATGAAGGTTAGATCATCTACATTTTGGGTAGCCAGACGAGTCCTTTTTTCTGTTAGTATTGAACCTGCAGCACTGAATACTCTTTCTGATAGGACACTAGCTGCCGGGCAAGCAAGCTCCTGCAATGCATATTCTGCCAATTCTGGCCAGGTGTCTAATTTGGATGCCCAGTAATCAAATGGGAATGACGGTTGAGGGAGAACGTCGATAAGGGATGAAAAATAGTTTGTAACCATACTGGACAAATGTTGTCTCCTGTCACTTTGAATTGATGCTGCAGTACCTGTCCTGTCTGCGGTCATAGAAAAATCACTCCACAACCTGGTCAGAAAACCCCTCTGTCCAACGCCACTTCTGATTTCTGCCCCTCTAACACCTCTGGTCTGCTGGCCCCTGGAGCTCGTGTGAGAACGATCACGGGCGCTGTGTGCAGGGAATGCCAGAAGCAAACGGTCAACAAGAGTTGATTGTTTTGTTGCTAATATTAGTTCCAAGTTCTCATGTGGCATAATATTTTGCAATTTGCCTTTATAGCGAGGATCAAGGAGGCAGGCCAACCAGTAATCGTCATCGTTCATCATTTTTGTAATGCGTGTGTCCCTTTTGAGGATACGCAAGGCATAATCCGCCATGTGGGCCAAAGTTCCCGTTGTCAAATCTGCGGTTGTGCTTGGTTGAGGGGCAGTTGCAGGCAAATCTACGTCACTTGTGTCCCTCAAAAAACCAGAACCCGGCCTTGCCACGCCACCAATTTCCCGTGCCCCCGGGAAAGCTTCCTCATTAAAAATATACTCATCCCCATCATCCTCCTCATCCTCCACCTCCTCTTCGCCCGGTACCTCGTCATGTACACTGCCCTGACCAGACAATCGCTGACTGTCATCAAGGCTTTCCTCTTCCTCTGGTGCAGACGCCTGATCCTTTATGTGCGTCAAACTTTGCATCAGCAGACGCATTAGGGGGATGCTCATGCTTATTATGGCGTTGTCTGCACTAACCAGCCGTGTGCATTCCTCAAAACACTGAAGGACTTGACACATGTCTTGAATCTTCGACCACTGCACACCTGACAACTCCATGTCTGCCATCCTACTGCCTGCCCGTGTATGTGTATCCTCCCACAAAAACATAACAGCCCGCCTCTGTTCGCACAGTCTCTGAAGCATGTGCAGTGTTGAGTTCCACCTTGTTGCAACGTCTATGATTAGGCGATGCTGGGGAAGGTTCAAAGAACGCTGATAGGTCTGCATACGGCTGGAGTGTACAGGCGAACGGCGGATATGTGCGCAAAGTCCACGCACTTTGAGGAGCAGGTCGGATAACCCCGGATAACTTTTCAGGAAGCACTGCACCACCAGGTTTAAGGTGTGAGCCAGGCAAGGAATGTGTTTCAGTTGGGAAAGGGAGATGGCAGCCATGAAATTCCTTCCGTTATCACTCACTACCTTGCCTGCCTCAAGATCTACAGTGCCCAGCCACGACTGCGTTTCTTGCTGCAAGAACTCGGACAGAACTTCCGCGGTGTGTCTATTGTCGCCCAAACACTTCATAGCCAATACAGCCTGCTGACGTATGCCAGTAGCTGCCCCATAATGGGAGACCTGGTGTGCAACAGTGGCAGGTGCGGATGGAGTGTTTGTGCGACTGCGGTCTGTGGACGAGCTCTTGCTTCTGCAGGAGGACGAGGAGGAGGAGGAGGAGGGGGTGCGAACGGCTACAGACAACTGTTTACTAGACCGTGGGCTAGGCAGAACTGTCCCAAACTTGCTGTCCCCTGTGGACCCTGAATCCACCACATTTACCCAGTGTGCCGTGATGGACACGTAACGTCCCTGGCCATGCCTACTGGTCCATGCATCTGTTGTCAGGTGCACCTTTGTGCTCACAGATTGCCTGAGTGCATGGACGATGCGCTCTTTAACATGCTGGTGGAGGGCTGGGATGGCTTTTCTGGAAAAAAAGTGTCGACTGGGTAGCTCGTAGCGTGGTACAGCGTAGTCCATCAGGTCTTTGAAAGCTTCGCTTTCAACTAACCGGTAGGGCATCATCTCTAACGAGATTAGTCTAGCTATGTGGGCGTTCAAACCCTGTGTACGCGGATGCGAGGCTAAGTATTTCCTTTTTCTAACCATAGTCTCATGTAGGGTGAGCTGGACTGGAGAGCTGGAGATCGTGGAACTAGCGGGGGTGCCGGTGGACATGGCAGACTGAGAGACGGTGGGAGATGGTATTGTTGCCGCCGGTGCCCTAGATGCAGTGTTTCCTACTACGAAACTGGTGATTCCCTGACCCTGACTGCTTTGGCCTGGCAAAGATACCTGCACAGATACAGCAGGTGGTGCGCTAAATGGTGGTCCTACACTGCCGGAAGGGATGTTGCGTTGATGACTAGCTTCATTGGCCGAGGGTGCAACAACCTTAAGGGACGTTTGGTAGTTAGTCCAAGCTTTCAAATGCATGGTGGTTAAATGTCTATGCATGCAACTAGTATTGAGACTTTTCAGATTCTGACCTCTGCTTAAGGAAGTAGAACATTTTTGACAGATGACTTTGCGCTGATCAATTGGATGTTGTTTAAAAAAATGCCAGACTGCACTCTTTCTAGCATCGGATACCTTTTCAGGCATTGCAGACTGAGCTTTAACCGGATGGCCACGCTGTCCTCCACCAGGTTTTGGCTTTGCCACGCGTTTTGGGCAAGATACGGGCCCGGCAGATGGAACCTGTGGCGATGTTGATGCCTGCTGCGGCCCCTCCTCCTCCTCTGCTTCAGAACTGCTGCCGCCTGCACCCTGTTCCCCCAATGGCTGCCAATCGGGGTCAAGAACTGGGTCATCTAATAACTCTTCTTGTACCTCCTGCGCAACTTCGTCTGTGTCACCGTGTCGTTCGGTGGTATAGCGTTCGTGATGGGGCAACATAGTCTCATCAGGGTCTGATTCTTGATCAGCACCCTGCGAGGGCAATGTTGTGGTCTGAGTCAAAGGACCAGCATAGTAGTCTGGCTGTGGCTGTGCGTCAGTGCACTCCATGTCAGATTCAATTTGTAATGGGCATGGACTGTTAACTGCTTCACTTTCTAAGCCAGGGACGGTATGTGTAAAGAGCTCCATGGAGTAACCCGTTGTGTCGCCTGCTGCATTCTTCTCTGTTGTTGTTTTTGCTGAAGAGGACAAGGAAGTGACTTGTCCCTGACCGTGAACATCCACTAACGACGCGCTGCTTTTACTTTTACCAGTTTCACGAGATGAGGCAAAAGAGCTAGAGGCTGAGTCAGCAAGATAAGCCAAAACTTGCTCTTGCTGCTCCGGCTTTAAAAGCGGTTTTCCTAATCCCAGAAAAGGGAGCGTTCGAGGCCTTGTGTAGCCGGACGACGAACCTGGCTCCACAGCTCCAGACTTAGGTGCAATATTTTTTCCCCCACGACCACCTGATGCTCCACCACTACCACTACCCTCATTACCAGCTGACAATGAACGCCCCCGGCCACGACCTCTTCCACTAGACTTCCTCATTGTTTTAAAAACGTAACCAAACTAACGTTATTTGTTGCAGTCACACAACTTACACGGTGAGCTATAACTTCAGTATGATTTAGCTACCCCTTTACAGGTTGGTGAGACCACAGCGAAAATCAGGCCCAATGTTACACACTCTTTTTTTGGTGGCTGCAAATTAGAGAGATGCCCCACACGCAGGACTGTCACTGAAGCACAAATGTTAATATTAATGTCACACTATTATTTTTTTTTTATTTTTATTTTTTTCAGGAACACTTTAGAAACCCCCCCAAAAAAAAAAAATAGATTTTTGCAGGGAGAATTTAGAAAACAAATGTAACAAACTATATGCTTTCTATGGGCCACTGAGTGAGAGATGACGCACACAGGAATCAGGAGTGGCACACAAGCCCAGAGGCCAATATTTTTCTACCAATGATTGATGGAGTTATTTTCTCTGGTAGATTTTGGAACCCAAATCAAGGAAAAAAAATGTAGGCTTTCTATGGACCACAATTGGAGAGAGAGAGAGAGAGAGATGGCACACCCAGGAGTCAAGACTGGCACACAAGCAGAAAGGCCAATATTAATCTCCCACTGTTTTTTTTTTGTTTTTTTTTTTTCAGGGAGACTTTAGAAAAAAAAATAATAAAAAAAATATGATTTTATCAGGAAGAATTTAGAAACCAAATAAAATAAAATGATTTTTTCAGGGAGAATTTATAAAACAAATAAAAACAAAAATAGGCGTTCTATGGCCCACTGACTGAGAGATGACGCACACAGGAGTCAGGAGTGGCACACAAACCCAGAGGCCAATATTTTTCTACCAATGATTGATGTAGTTATTTTCTCTGGTAGATTTTAGAACCCAAATCAAGGAAAAAAAATATAGGCTTTCTATGGACCACAATTGGAGAGAGAGAGAGAGAGAGAGAGAGAGAGAGAGAGAGAGAGATGGCACACCCAGGAGTCAAGACTGGCACACAAGCAGAAAGGCCAATATTAATCTCCCACTGTTTTTTTTGGTTGTTTTTTTTTTTTTTTTTTCAGGGAGACTTTAGAAAAAAAAATAATAAAAAAAATATGATTTTATCAGGAAGAATTTAGAAACCAAATAAAATAAAATGATTTTTTCAGGGAGAATTTATAAAACAAATAAAACCAAAAATAGGCGTTCTATGGCCCACTGACTGAGAGATGACGCACCCAGGAGTCAAGACTGGCGCACAAGCAGAAAGGCCAATATTAATCTCCCACTGTTTTTTTTGGTTGTTTTTTTTTTTTTTTTCAGGGAGACTTTAGAAAAAAAAATAATAAAAAAAATATGATTTTATCAGGAAGAATTTAGAAACCAAATAAAATAAAATGATTTTTTCAGGGAGAATTTATAAAACAAATAAAACCAAAAATAGGCGTTCTATGGCCCACTGACTGAGAGATGACGCACCCAGGAGTCAAGACTGGCACACAAGCAGAAAGGCCAATATTAATCTCCCACTGTTTTTTTTTTTTTTTTTCAGGGAGACTTTAGAAAAAAAAATAATAAAAAAAATATGATTTTATCAGGAAGAATTTAGAAACCAAATAAAATAAAATGATTTTTTCAGGGAGAATTTAGAAAACAAATAAAACCAAAAATAGGCGTTCTATGGCCCACTGACTGAGAGAGAGAGAGAGATGGAACGCTTAGTACTGGCACACAAGCCCAAAGGGCAATATTAATCTCCCTTTTTTTTTCCAGGGAGAATTTCTGAAACCCAAAAAAAAAATAAAATAGGCTTTCTATGGCCCACTATTTGTGAGAGAGATGGGACGCTCAGGACTGGCACAGATGGCACGCTCAGGACTGGCACAGAAGCCCAGAGGCCAATATTAATCTCCCTTTTTTTCTGGGAGAATTTATAAAACCCAAAAAATATTTAAATAGGCTTTCTATGGCCCACTATTTGTGAGAGAGATGGCACGCTCAGGACTGGCACAGATGGCACGCTCACAACTGGCACACAAGCCCAGAGGCCAATATTAATCTCCCTTTTTTCAGGGAGAATTTCTAAAACCCAAAAAAAAAATAAAATAGGCTTTCTATGGCCCACTATTTGTGAGAGAGATGGGACGCTCAGGACTGGCACAGATGGCACGCTCAGGACTGGCACAGAAGCCCAGAGGCCAATATTAATCTCCCTTTTTTTCTGGGAGAATTTATAAAACCAAAAAAATATTTAAATAGGCTTTCTATGGCCCACTATTTGTGAGAGAGATGGCACGCTCAGGACTGGCACAGATGGCACGCTCACAACTGGCACACAAGCCCAGAGGCCAATATTAATCTCCCTTTTTTCAGGGAAAATTGATAAAACAAAAAAAAAAATTAAATAGGCTTTCTATGGCCCACTATTTGTGAGAGAGATGGCACGCTCAGGGCTGGCTGGCACAGATGGCACGCTCAGGACTGGCACACAAGCCCAGAGGCCAATATTAATCTCCCTTTTTTTCTGGGAGAATTTATAAAACCAAAAAAATATTTAAATAGGCTTTCTATGGCCCACTATTTGTGAGAGAGATGGCACGCTCAGGACTGGCACAGATGGCACGCTCACAACTGGCACACAAGCCCAGAGGCCAATATTAATCTCCCTTTTTTCAGGGAAAATTGATAAAACAAAAAAAAAAATTAAATAGGCTTTCTATGGCCCACTATTTGTGAGAGAGATGGCACGCTCAGGGCTGGCTGGCACAGATGGCACGCTCAGGACTGGCACACAAGCCCAGAGGCCAATATTAATCTCCCTTTTTTTCTGGGAGAATTTATAAAACCAAAAAAATATTTAAATAGGCTTTCTATGGCCCACTATTTGTGAGAGAGATGGCACGCTCAGGACTGGCACAGATGGCACGCTCACAACTGGCACACAAGCCCAGAGGCCAATATTAATCTCCCTTTTTTCAGGGAAAATTTATAAAACAAAAAAAAAAATTAAATAGGCTTTCTATGGCCCACTATTTGTGAGAGAGATGGCACGCTCAGGGCTGGCACAGATGGCACGCTCAGGACTGGCACACAAGCCCAGAGGCCAATATTAATCTCCCTTTTTTTCAGGGAGAATTTATAAAACCAAAAAAAAAAATAAATAGGCTTTCTATGGCCCACTATTTGTGAGAGAGATGGCACACTCAGGACTGGCACACAAGCCCAAAGGCCAATATTAATCTCCCACTGTATTTTTATCAGGGAGAATTTATACACCCCACAAAAAAAAATACAGAAAAATGAAAAGGCTTTCTATGGCCCACTATGTGAGAGAGATGGCACACACAGGGATGGCACTCTAGCAGAAATGCCAAATTGCCAATCTTAATCTCCCACCAAAAAAAAAAAAAAAAAAAAAACAGGGAATGTCCTACAATTACTATCTCCCTGCCTGCAGTAATCTCAGCCAGGTATGGCAGGCAGCTACTATCTCCCTGCCTGCAGTAATCTCAGCCAGGTATGGCAGGCAGCAATAAGGAGTGGACTGATGCACAAATGAAATAAAAAGTGTGGACAAACAAAAAAGATAGCTGTGCAGAAAGGAAGGAACAAGAGGATTTGTGCTTTGAAAAAAGCAGTTGGTTTGCACAGCGGCGTACACACAGCAATGCAGCTATCAGGGAGCCTTCTAGGGCAGCCCAATGAGCTACAGCGCTGAGGGGAAAAAAAAAAAAAAAAAAACTTCCACTGTCCCTGCACACCGAGGGTGGTGTTGGACAGTGCAAATCGCTGCAGCACAAGCGGTTTTGTGGTTAATGGACCCTGCCTAACGCTATCCCTGCTTCTGACAAAGCGGCAGCAACCTCTCCCTAAGCTCAGATCAGCAGCAGTAAGATGGCGGTCGGCGGGAACGCCTCTTTATAGCCCCTGTGACGTCGCAGACAGCAAGCCAATCACTGCAATGCCCTTCTCTAAGATGGTGGGGACCAGGACCTATGTCATCACGCTGCCCACACTCTGCATTTACCTTCATTGGCTGAGAAATGGCGCTTTTCGCGTCATTGAAACGCGACTTTGGCGCGAAAGTCGCGTACCGCATGGCCGACCCCGCACAGGGGTCGGATCGGGTTTCATGAAACCCCGACTTAGCCAAAAGTCGGCGACTTTTGAAAATGTTCGACCCGTTTCGCTCAACCCTAGTTTTCAGGTATCTCCTATACTAATAGAGCCACATGCTCACCGGTTTGCCACATGATGTAGGCCTATGGACTGAACAAGAAAACACCAAAAATTTTAACCAGTCATTGTTCTCACAACACTGAGGACCAGTCATTCGAAATGACTTCTCCATGCATTTTATGCATTGGTAAAAGCACTATGATGAAAAGTGTGATATGTTTTCAGGTATCTCCTATACTAATAGAGCCACATGCTCACCGGTTTGCCACATGATGTAGGCCTATGGACTGAACAAGAAACCACCAAAAATTTTAACCAGTCATCGTTCTCACAACACTGAGGACCAGTCATTCGAAATGACTTCTCCATGCATTTTATGCATTGGTAAAAGCACTATGATGAAAAGTGTGATATGTTTTCAGGTATCTCCTATACTAATAGAGCCACATGCTCACCGGTTTGCCACATGATGTAGGCCTATGGACTGAACAAGAAACCACCAAAAATTTTAACCAGTCATCGTTCTCACAACACTGAGGACCAGTCATTCGAAATGACTTCTCCATGCATTTTATGCATTGGTAAAAGCACTATGATGAAAAGTGTGATATGTTTTCAGGTATCTCCTATACTAATAGAGCCACATGCTCACCGGTTTGCCACATGATGTAGGCCTATGGACTGAACAAGAAACCACCAAAAATTTTAACCAGTCATCGTTCTCACAACACTGAGGACCAGTCATTCGAAATGACTTCTCCATGCATTTTATTCATTGGTAAAAGCACTATGATGAAAAGTGTGATATGTTTTCAGGTATCTCCTATACTAATAGAGCCACATGCTCACCGGTTTGCCACATGATGTAGGCCTATGGACTGAACAAGAAACCACCAAAAATTTTAACCAGTCATCGTTCTCACAACACTGAGGACCAGTCATTCGAAATGACTTCTCCATGCATTTTATGCATTGGTAAAAGCACTATGATGAAAAGTGTGATATGTTTTCAGGTATCTCCTATACTAATAGAGCCACATGCTCACCGGTTTGCCACATGATGTAGGCCTATGGACTGAACAAGAAACCACCAAAAATTTTAACCAGTCATCGTTCTCACAACACTGAGGACCAGTCATTCGAAATGACTTCTCCATGCATTTTATGCATTGGTAAAAGCACTATGATGAAAAGTGTGATATGTTTTCAGGTATCTCCTATACTAATAGAGCCACATGCTCACCGGTTTGCCACATGATGTAGGCCTATGGACTGAACAAGAAACCACCAAAAATTTTAACCAGTCATCATTCTCACAACACTGAGGACCAGTCATTCGAAATGACTTCTCCATGCATTTTATGCATTGGTAAAAGCACTATGATGAAAAGTGTGATATGTTTTCAGGTATCTCCTATACTAATAGAGCCACATGCTCACCGGTTTGCCACATGATGTAGGCCTATGGACTGAACAAGAAACCACCAAAAATTTTAACCAGTCATTGTTCTCACAACACTGAGGACCAGTCATTCGAAATGACTTCTCCATGCATTTTATGCATTGGTAAAAGCACTATGATGAAAAGTGTGATATGTTTTCAGGTATCTCCTATACTAATAGAGCCACATGCTCACCGGTTTGCCACATGATGTAGGCCTATGGACTGAACAAGAAACCACCAAAAATTTTAACCAGTCATCGTTCTCACAACACTGAGGACCAGTCATTCGAAATGACTTCTCCATGCATTTTATGCATTGGTAAAAGCACTATGATGAAAAGTGTGATATGTTTTCAGGTATCTCCTATACTAATAGAGCCACATGCTCACCGGTTTGCCACATGATGTAGGCCTATGGACTGAACAAGAAACCACCAAAAATTTTAACCAGTCATCGTTCTCACAACACTGAGGACCAGTCATTCGAAATGACTTCTCCATGCATTTTATGCATTGGTAAAAGCACTATGATGAAAAGTGTGATATGTTTTCAGGTATCTCCTATACTAATAGAGCCACATGCTCACCGGTTTGCCACATGATGTAGGCCTATGGACTGAACAAGAAACCACCAAAAATTTTAACCAGTCATCGTTCTCACAACACTGAGGACCAGTCATTCGAAATGACTTCTCCATGCATTTTATTCATTGGTAAAAGCACTATGATGAAAAGTGTGATATGTTTTCAGGTATCTCCTATACTAATAGAGCCACATGCTCACCGGTTTGCCACATGATGTAGGCCTATGGACTGAACAAGAAACCACCAAAAATTTTAACCAGTCATCGTTCTCACAACACTGAGGACCAGTCATTCGAAATGACTTCTCCATGCATTTTATGCATTGGTAAAAGCACTATGATGAAAAGTGTGATATGTTTTCAGGTATCTCCTATACTAATAGAGCCACATGCTCACCGGTTTGCCACATGATGTAGGCCTATGGACTGAACAAGAAACCACCAAAAATTTTAACCAGTCATCGTTCTCACAACACTGAGGACCAGTCATTCGAAATGACTTCTCCATGCATTTTATGCATTGGTAAAAGCACTATGATGAAAAGTGTGATATGTTTTCAGGTATCTCCTATACTAATAGAGCCACATGCTCACCGGTTTGCCACATGATGTAGGCCTATGGACTGAACAAGAAACCACCAAAAATTTTAACCAGTCATCATTCTCACAACACTGAGGACCAGTCATTCGAAATGACTTCTCCATGCATTTTATGCATTGGTAAAAGCACTATGATGAAAAGTGTGATATGTTTTCAGGTATCTCCTATACTAATAGAGCCACATGCTCACCGGTTTGCCACATGATGTAGGCCTATGGACTGAACAAGAAACCACCAAAAATTTTAACCAGTCATCGTTCTCACAACACTGAGGACCAGTCATTCGAAATGACTTCTCCATGCATTTTATGCATTGGTAAAAGCACTATGATGAAAAGTGTGATATGTTTTCAGGTATCTCCTATACTAATAGAGCCACATGCTCACCGGTTTGCCACATGATGTAGGCCTATGGACTGAACAAGAAACCACCAAAAATTTTAACCAGTCATCGTTCTCACAACACTGAGGACCAGTCATTCGAAATGACTTCTCCATGCATTTTATGCATTGGTAAAAGCACTATGATGAAAAGTGTGATATGTTTTCAGGTATCTCCTATACTAATAGAGCCACATGCTCACCGGTTTGCCACATGATGTAGGCCTATGGACTGAACAAGAAACCACCAAAAATTTTAACCAGTCATCGTTCTCACAACACTGAGGACCAGTCATTCGAAATGACTTCTCCATGCATTTTATGCATTGGTAAAAGCACTATGATGAAAAGTGTGATATGTTTTCAGGTATCTCCTATACTAATAGAGCCACATGCTCACCGGTTTGCCACATGATGTAGGCCTATGGACTGAACAAGAAACCACCAAAAATTTTAACCAGTCATCGTTCTCACAACACTGAGGACCAGTCATTCGAAATGACTTCTCCATGCATTTTATGCATTGGTAAAAGCACTATGATGAAAAGTGTGATATGTTTTCAGGTATCTCCTATACTAATAGAGCCACATGCTCACCGGTTTGCCACATGATGTAGGCCTATGGACTGAACAAGAAACCACCAAAAATTTTAACCAGTCATCGTTCTCACAACACTGAGGACCAGTCATTCGAAATGACTTCTCCATGCATTTTATGCATTGGTAAAAGCACTATGATGAAAAGTGTGATATGTTTTCAGGTATCTCCTATACTAATAGAGCCACATGCTCACCGGTTTGCCACATGATGTAGGCCTATGGACTGAACAAGAAACCACCAAAAATTTTAACCAGTCATCTTTCTCACAACACTGAAGACCAGTCATTCGAAATGACTTCTCCATGCATTTTATTCATTGGTAAAAGCACTATGATGAAAAGTGTGATATGTTTTCAGGTATCTCCTATACTAATAGAGCCACATGCTCACCGGTTTGCCACATGATGTAGGCCTATGGACTGAACAAGAAACCACCAAAAATTTTAACCAGTCATCGTTCTCACAACACTGAGGACCAGTCATTCGAAATGACTTCTCCATGCATTTTATGCATTGGTAAAAGCACTATGATGAAAAGTGTGATATGTTTTCAGGTATCTCCTATACTAATAGAGCCACATGCTCACCGGTTTGCCACATGATGTAGGCCTATGGACTGAACAAGAAACCACCAAAAATTTTAACCAGTCATCGTTCTCACAACACTGAGGACCAGTCATTCGAAATGACTTCTCCATGCATTTTATGCATTGGTAAAAGCACTATGATGAAAAGTGTGATATGTTTTCAGGTATCTCCTATACTAATAGAGCCACATGCTCACCGGTTTGCCACATGATGTAGGCCTATGGACTGAACAAGAAACCACCAAAAATTTTAACCAGTCATCATTCTCACAACACTGAGGACCAGTCATTCGAAATGACTTCTCCATGCATTTTATGCATTGGTAAAAGCACTATGATGAAAAGTGTGATATGTTTTCAGGTATCTCCTATACTAATAGAGCCACATGCTCACCGGTTTGCCACATGATGTAGGCCTATGGACTGAACAAGAAACCACCAAAAATTTTAACCAGTCATCGTTCTCACAACACTGAGGACCAGTCATTCGAAATGACTTCTCCATGCATTTTATGCATTGGTAAAAGCACTATGATGAAAAGTGTGATATGTTTTCAGGTATCTCCTATACTAATAGAGCCACATGCTCACCGGTTTGCCACATGATGTAGGCCTATGGACTGAACAAGAAACCACCAAAAATTTTAACCAGTCATCGTTCTCACAACACTGAGGACCAGTCATTCGAAATGACTTCTCCATGCATTTTATGCATTGGTAAAAGCACTATGATGAAAAGTGTGATATGTTTTCAGGTATCTCCTATACTAATAGAGCCACATGCTCACCGGTTTGCCACATGATGTAGGCCTATGGACTGAACAAGAAACCACCAAAAATTTTAACCAGTCATCGTTCTCACAACACTGAGGACCAGTCATTCGAAATGACTTCTCCATGCATTTTATGCATTGGTAAAAGCACTATGATGAAAAGTGTGATATGTTTTCAGGTATCTCCTATACTAATAGAGCCACATGCTCACCGGTTTGCCACATGATGTAGGCCTATGGACTGAACAAGAAACCACCAAAAATTTTAACCAGTCATCGTTCTCACAACACTGAGGACCAGTCATTCGAAATGACTTCTCCATGCATTTTATGCATTGGTAAAAGCACTATGATGAAAAGTGTGATATGTTTTCAGGTATCTCCTATACTAATAGAGCCACATGCTCACCGGTTTGCCACATGATGTAGGCCTATGGACTGAACAAGAAACCACCAAAAATTTTAACCAGTCATCGTTCTCACAACACTGAGGACCAGTCATTCGAAATGACTTCTCCATGCATTTTATGCATTGGTAAAAGCACTATGATGAAAAGTGTGATATGTTTTCAGGTATCTCCTATACTAATAGAGCCACATGCTCACCGGTTTGCCACATGATGTAGGCCTATGGACTGAACAAGAAACCACCAAAAATTTTAACCAGTCATCGTTCTCACAACACTGAGGACCAGTCATTCGAAATGACTTCTCCATGCATTTTATGCATTGGTAAAAGCACTATGATGAAAAGTGTGATATGTTTTCAGGTATCTCCTATACTAATAGAGCCACATGCTCACGGTTTGCCACATGATGTAGGCCTATGGACTGAACAAGAAACCACCAAAAATTTTAACCAGTCATCGTTCTCACAACACTGAGGACCAGTCATTCGAAATGACTTCTCCATGCATTTTATGCATTGGTAAAAGCACTATGATGAAAAGTGTGATATGTTTTCAGGTATCTCCTATACTAATAGAGCCACATGCTCACCGGTTGCCACATGATGTAGGCCTATGGACTGAACAAGAAACCACCAAAAATTTTAACCAGTCATCGTTCTCACAACACTGAGGACCAGTCATTCGAAATGACTTCTCCATGCATTTTATGCATTGGTAAAAGCACTATGATGAAAAGTGTGATATGTTTTCAGGTATCTCCTATACTAATAGAGCCACATGCTCACTCGGTTTGCCACATGATGTAGGCCTATGGACTGAACAAGAAACCACCAAAAATTTTAACCAGTCATCGTTCTCACAACACTGAGGACCAGTCATTCGAAATGACTTCTCCATGCATTTTATGCATTGGTAAAAGCACTATGATGAAAAGTGTGATATGTTTTCAGGTATCTCCTATACTAATAGAGCCACATGCTCACCGGTTTGCCACATGATGTAGGCCTATGGACTGAACAAGAAACCACCAAAAATTTTAACCAGTCATCGTTCTCACAACACTGAGGACCAGTCATTCGAAATGACTTCTCCATGCATTTTATGCATTGGTAAAAGCACTATGATGAAAAGTGTGATATGTTTTCAGGTATCTCCTATACTAATAGAGCCACATGCTCACCGGTTTGCCACATGATGTAGGCCTATGGACTGAACAAGAAACCACCAAAAATTTTAACCAGTCATCGTTCTCACAACACTGAGGACCAGTCATTCGAAATGACTTCTCCATGCATTTTATGCATTGGTAAAAGCACTATGATGAAAAGTGTGATATGTTTTCAGGTATCTCCTATACTAATAGAGCCACATGCTCACAGGTTTGCCACATGATGTAGGCCTATAGACTGAACAAGAAACCACCAAAAATTTTAACCAGTCATCGTTCTCACAACACTGAGGACCAGTCATTCGAAATGACTTCTCCATGCATTTTATGCATTGGTAAAAGCACTATGATGAAAAGTGTGATATGTTTTCAGGTATCTCCTATACTAATAGAGCCACATGCTCACCGGTTTTGCCACATGATGTAGGCCTATGGACTGAACAAGAAACCACCAAAAATTTTAACCAGTCATCGTTCTCACAACACTGAGGACCAGTCATTCGAAATGACTTCTCCATGCATTTTATGCATTGGTAAAAGCACTATGATGAAAAGTGTGATATGTTTTCAGGTATCTCCTATACTAATAGAGCCACATGCTCACCGGTTTGCCACATGATGTAGGCCTATGGACTGAACAAGAAACCACCAAAAATTTTAACCAGTCATCGTTCTCACAACACTGAGGACCAGTCATTCGAAATGACTTCTCCATGCATTTTATGCATTGGTAAAAGCACTATGATGAAAAGTGTGATATGTTTTCAGGTATCTCCTATACTAATAGAGCCACATGCTCACCGGTTTGCCACATGATGTAGGCCTATGGACTGAACAAGAAACCACCAAAAATTTTAACCAGTCATCGTTCTCACAACACTGAGGACCAGTCATTCGAAATGACTTCTCCATGCATTTTATGCATTGGTAAAAGCACTATGATGAAAAGTGTGATATGTTTTCAGGTATCTCCTATACTAATAGAGCCACATGCTCACCGGTTTGCCACATGATGTAGGCCTATGGACTGAACAAGAAACCACCAAAAATTTTAACCAGTCATCGTTCTCACAACACTGAGGACCAGTCATTCGAAATGACTTCTCCATGCATTTTATGCATTGGTAAAAGCACTATGATGAAAAGTGTGATATGTTTTCAGGTATCTCCTATACTAATAGAGCCACATGCTCACCGGTTTGCCACATGATGTAGGCCTATGGACTGAACAAGAAACCACCAAAAATTTTAACCAGTCATCGTTCTCACAACACTGAGGACCAGTCATTCGAAATGACTTCTCCATGCATTTTATGCATTGGTAAAAGCACTATGATGAAAAGTGTGATATGTTTTCAGGTATCTCCTATACTAATAGAGCCACATGCTCACCGGTTTGCCACATGATGTAGGCCTATGGACTGAACAAGAAACCACCAAAAATTTTAACCAGTCATCGTTCTCACAACACTGAGGACCAGTCATTCGAAATGACTTCTCCATGCATTTTATGCATTGGTAAAAGCACTATGATGAAAAGTGTGATATGTTTTCAGGTATCTCCTATACTAATAGAGCCACATGCTCACCGGTTTGCCACATGATGTAGGCCTATGGACTGAACAAGAAACCACCAAAAATTTTAACCAGTCATC
The DNA here is from genome assembly GCF_032444005.1 of Ranitomeya imitator. Lineage (NCBI taxonomy): Eukaryota > Metazoa > Chordata > Amphibia > Anura > Dendrobatidae > Ranitomeya > Ranitomeya imitator. The sequence continues at coordinate 7,298 of NW_027193925.1, read as the reverse complement.
GTTCTCACAACACTGAGGACCAGTCATTCGAAATGACTTCTCCATGCATTTTATGCATTGGTAAAAGCACTATGATGAAAAGTGTGATATGTTTTCAGGTATCTCCTATACTAATAGAGCCACATGCTCACCGGTTTGCCACATGATGTAGGCCTATGGACTGAACAAGAAACCACCAAAAATTTTAACCAGTCATCGTTCTCACAACACTGAGGACCAGTCATTCGAAATGACTTCTCCATGCATTTTATGCATTGGTAAAAGCACTATGATGAAAAGTGTGATATGTTTTCAGGTATCTCCTATACTAATAGAGCCACATGCTCACCGGTTTGCCACATGATGTAGGCCTATGGACTGAACAAGAAACCACCAAAAATTTTAACCAGTCATCGTTCTCACAACACTGAGGACCAGTCATTCGAAATGACTTCTCCATGCATTTTATGCATTGGTAAAAGCACTATGATGAAAAGTGTGATATGTTTTCAGGTATCTCCTATACTAATAGAGCCACATGCTCACCGGTTTGCCACATGATGTAGGCCTATGGACTGAACAAGAAACCACCAAAAATTTTAACCAGTCATCGTTCTCACAACACTGAGGACCAGTCATTCGAAATGACTTCTCCATGCATTTTATGCATTGGTAAAAGCACTATGATGAAAAGTGTGATATGTTTTCAGGTATCTCCTATACTAATAGAGCCACATGCTCACCGGTTTGCCACATGATGTAGGCCTATGGACTGAACAAGAAACCACCAAAAATTTTAACCAGTCATCGTTCTCACAACACTGAGGACCAGTCATTCGAAATGACTTCTCCATGCATTTTATGCATTGGTAAAAGCACTATGATGAAAAGTGTGATATGTTTTCAGGTATCTCCTATACTAATAGAGCCACATGCTCACCGGTTTGCCACATGATGTAGGCCTATGGACTGAACAAGAAACCACCAAAAATTTTAACCAGTCATCGTTCTCACAACACTGAGGACCAGTCATTCGAAATGACTTCTCCATGCATTTTATGCATTGGTAAAAGCACTATGATGAAAAGTGTGATATGTTTTCAGGTATCTCCTATACTAATAGAGCCACATGCTCACCGGTTTGCCACATGATGTAGGCCTATGGACTGAACAAGAAACCACCAAAAATTTTAACCAGTCATCGTTCTCACAACACTGAGGACCAGTCATTCGAAATGACTTCTCCATGCATTTTATGCATTGGTAAAAGCACTATGATGAAAAGTGTGATATGTTTTCAGGTATCTCCTATACTAATAGAGCCACATGCTCACCGGTTTGCCACATGATGTAGGCCTATGGACTGAACAAGAAACCACCAAAAATTTTAACCAGTCATCGTTCTCACAACACTGAGGACCAGTCATTCGAAATGACTTCTCCATGCATTTTATGCATTGGTAAAAGCACTATGATGAAAAGTGTGATATGTTTTCAGGTATCTCCTATACTAATAGAGCCACATGCTCACCGGTTTGCCACATGATGTAGGCCTATGGACTGAACAAGAAACCACCAAAAATTTTAACCAGTCATCGTTCTCACAACACTGAGGACCAGTCATTCGAAATGACTTCTCCATGCATTTTATGCATTGGTAAAAGCACTATGATGAAAAGTGTGATATGTTTTCAGGTATCTCCTATACTAATAGAGCCACATGCTCACCGGTTTGCCACATGATGTAGGCCTATGGACTGAACAAGAAACCACCAAAAATTTTAACCAGTCATCGTTCTCACAACACTGAGGACCAGTCATTCGAAATGACTTCTCCATGCATTTTATGCATTGGTAAAAGCACTATGATGAAAAGTGTGATATGTTTTCAGGTATCTCCTATACTAATAGAGCCACATGCTCACCGGTTTGCCACATGATGTAGGCCTATGGACTGAACAAGAAACCACCAAAAATTTTAACCAGTCATCGTTCTCACAACACTGAGGACCAGTCATTCGAAATGACTTCTCCATGCATTTTATGCATTGGTAAAAGCACTATGATGAAAAGTGTGATATGTTTTCAGGTATCTCCTATACTAATAGAGCCACATGCTCACCGGTTTGCCACATGATGTAGGCCTATGGACTGAACAAGAAACCACCAAAAATTTTAACCAGTCATCGTTCTCACAACACTGAGGACCAGTCATTCGAAATGACTTCTCCATGCATTTTATGCATTGGTAAAAGCACTATGATGAAAAGTGTGATATGTTTTCAGGTATCTCCTATACTAATAGAGCCACATGCTCACCGGTTTGCCACATGATGTAGGCCTATGGACTGAACAAGAAACCACCAAAAATTTTAACCAGTCATCGTTCTCACAACACTGAGGACCAGTCATTCGAAATGACTTCTCCATGCATTTTATGCATTGGTAAAAGCACTATGATGAAAAGTGTGATATGTTTTCAGGTATCTCCTATACTAATAGAGCCACATGCTCACCGGTTTGCCACATGATGTAGGCCTATGGACTGAACAAGAAACCACCAAAAATTTTAACCAGTCATCGTTCTCACAACACTGAGGACCAGTCATTCGAAATGACTTCTCCATGCATTTTATGCATTGGTAAAAGCACTATGATGAAAAGTGTGATATGTTTTCAGGTATCTCCTATACTAATAGAGCCACATGCTCACCGGTTTGCCACATGATGTAGGCCTATGGACTGAACAAGAAACCACCAAAAATTTTAACCAGTCATCGTTCTCACAACACTGAGGACCAGTCATTCGAAATGACTTCTCCATGCATTTTATGCATTGGTAAAAGCACTATGATGAAAAGTGTGATATGTTTTCAGGTATCTCCTATACTAATAGAGCCACATGCTCACCGGTTTGCCACATGATGTAGGCCTATGGACTGAACAAGAAACCACCAAAAATTTTAACCAGTCATCGTTCTCACAACACTGAGGACCAGTCATTCGAAATGACTTCTCCATGCATTTTATGCATTGGTAAAAGCACTATGATGAAAAGTGTGATATGTTTTCAGGTATCTCCTATACTAATAGAGCCACATGCTCACCGGTTTGCCACATGATGTAGGCCTATGGACTGAACAAGAAACCACCAAAAATTTTAACCAGTCATCGTTCTCACAACACTGAGGACCAGTCATTCGAAATGACTTCTCCATGCATTTTATGCATTGGTAAAAGCACTATGATGAAAAGTGTGATATGTTTTCAGGTATCTCCTATACTAATAGAGCCACATGCTCACCGGTTTGCCACATGATGTAGGCCTATGGACTGAACAAGAAACCACCAAAAATTTTAACCAGTCATCGTTCTCACAACACTGAGGACCAGTCATTCGAAATGACTTCTCCATGCATTTTATGCATTGGTAAAAGCACTATGATGAAAAGTGTGATATGTTTTCAGGTATCTCCTATACTAATAGAGCCACATGCTCACCGGTTTGCCACATGATGTAGGCCTATGGACTGAACAAGAAACCACCAAAAATTTTAACCAGTCATCGTTCTCACAACACTGAGGACCAGTCATTCGAAATGACTTCTCCATGCATTTTATGCATTGGTAAAAGCACTATGATGAAAAGTGTGATATGTTTTCAGGTATCTCCTATACTAATAGAGCCACATGCTCACCGGTTTGCCACATGATGTAGGCCTATGGACTGAACAAGAAACCACCAAAAATTTTAACCAGTCATCGTTCTCACAACACTGAGGACCAGTCATTCGAAATGACTTCTCCATGCATTTTATGCATTGGTAAAAAGCACTATGATGAAAAGTGTGATATGTTTTCAGGTATCTCCTATACTAATAGAGCCACATGCTCACCGGTTTGCCACATGATGTAGGCCTATGGACTGAACAAGAAACCACCAAAAATTTTAACCAGTCATCGTTCTCACAACACTGAGGACCAGTCATTCGAAATGACTTCTCCATGCATTTTATGCATTGGTAAAAGCACTATGATGAAAAGTGTGATATGTTTTCAGGTATCTCCTATACTAATAGAGCCACATGCTCACCGGTTTGCCACATGATGTAGGCCTATGGACTGAACAAGAAACCACCAAAAATTTTAACCAGTCATCGTTCTCACAACACTGAGGACCAGTCATTCGAAATGACTTCTCCATGCATTTTATGCATTGGTAAAAGCACTATGATGAAAAGTGTGATATGTTTTCAGGTATCTCCTATACTAATAGAGCCACATGCTCACCGGTTTGCCACATGATGTAGGCCTATGGACTGAACAAGAAACCACCAAAAATTTTAACCAGTCATCGTTCTCACAACACTGAGGACCAGTCATTCGAAATGACTTCTCCATGCATTTTATGCATTGGTAAAAGCACTATGATGAAAAGTGTGATATGTTTTCAGGTATCTCCTATACTAATAGAGCCACATGCTCACCGGTTTGCCACATGATGTAGGCCTATGGACTGAACAAGAAACCACCAAAAATTTTAACCAGTCATCGTTCTCACAACACTGAGGACCAGTCATTCGAAATGACTTCTCCATGCATTTTATGCATTGGTAAAAGCACTATGATGAAAAGTGTGATATGTTTTCAGGTATCTCCTATACTAATAGAGCCACATGCTCACCGGTTTGCCACATGATGTAGGCCTATGGACTGAACAAGAAACCACCAAAAATTTTAACCAGTCATCGTTCTCACAACACTGAGGACCAGTCATTCGAAATGACTTCTCCATGCATTTTATGCATTGGTAAAAGCACTATGATGAAAAGTGTGATATGTTTTCAGGTATCTCCTATACTAATAGAGCCACATGCTCACCGGTTTGCCACATGATGTAGGCCTATGGACTGAACAAGAAACCACCAAAAATTTTAACCAGTCATCGTTCTCACAACACTGAGGACCAGTCATTCGAAATGACTTCTCCATGCATTTTATGCATTGGTAAAAGCACTATGATGAAAAGTGTGATATGTTTTCAGGTATCTCCTATACTAATAGAGCCACATGCTCACCGGTTTGCCACATGATGTAGGCCTATGGACTGAACAAGAAACCACCAAAAATTTTAACCAGTCATCGTTCTCACAACACTGAGGACCAGTCATTCGAAATGACTTCTCCATGCATTTTATGCATTGGTAAAAGCACTATGATGAAAAGTGTGATATGTTTTCAGGTATCTCCTATACTAATAGAGCCACATGCTCACCGGATTTGCCACATGATGCTAGGCCTATGGACTGAACAAGAAACCACCAAAAATTTTAACCAGTCATCGTTCTCACAACACTGAGGACCAGTCATTCGAAATGACTTCTCCATGCATTTTATGCATTGGTAAAAGCACTATGATGAAAAGTGTGATATGTTTTCAGGTATCTCCTATACTAATAGAGCATGCTCACCGGTTTGCCACATGATGTAGGCCTATGGACTGAACAAGAAACCACCAAAAATTTTAACCAGTCATCGTTCTCACAACACTGAGGACCAGTCATTCGAAATGACTTCTCCATGCATTTTATGCATTGGTAAAAGCACTATGATGAAAAGTGTGATATGTTTTCAGGTATCTCCTATACTAATAGAGCCACATGCTCACCGGTTTGCCACATGATGTAGGCCTATGGACTGAACAAGAAACCACCAAAAATTTTAACCAGTCATCGTTCTCACAACACTGAGGACCAGTCATTCGAAATGACTTCTCCATGCATTTTATGCATTGGTAAAAGCACTATGATGAAAAGTGTGATATGTTTTCAGGTATCTCCTATACTAATAGAGCCACATGCTCACCGGTTTGCCACATGATGTAGGCCTATGGACTGAACAAGAAACCACCAAAAATTTTAACCAGTCATCGTTCTCACAACACTGAGGACCAGTCATTCGAAATGACTTCTCCATGCATTTTATGCATTGGTAAAAGCACTATGATGAAAAGTGTGATATGTTTTCAGGTATCTCCTATACTAATAGAGCCACATGCTCACCGGTTTGCCACATGATGTAGGCCTATGGACTGAACAAGAAACCACCAAAAATTTTAACCAGTCATCGTTCTCACAACACTGAGGACCAGTCATTCGAAATGACTTCTCCATGCATTTTATGCATTGGTAAAAGCACTATGATGAAAAGTGTGATATGTTTTCAGGTATCTCCTATACTAATAGAGCCACATGCTCACCGGTTTGCCACATGATGTAGGCCTATGGACTGAACAAGAAACCACCAAAAATTTTAACCAGTCATCGTTCTCACAACACTGAGGACCAGTCATTCGAAATGACTTCTCCATGCATTTTATGCATTGGTAAAAGCACTATGATGAAAAGTGTGATATGTTTTCAGGTATCTCCTATACTAATAGAGCCACATGCTCACCGGTTTGCCACATGATGTAGGCCTATGGACTGAACAAGAAACCACCAAAAATTTTAACCAGTCATCGTTCTCACAACACTGAGGACCAGTCATTCGAAATGACTTCTCCATGCATTTTATGCATTGGTAAAAGCACTATGATGAAAAGTGTGATATGTTTTCAGGTATCTCCTATACTAATAGAGCCACATGCTCACCGGTTTGCCACATGATGTAGGCCTATGGACTGAACAAGAAACCACCAAAAATTTTAACCAGTCATCGTTCTCACAACACTGAGGACCAGTCATTCGAAATGACTTCTCCATGCATTTTATGCATTGGTAAAAGCACTATGATGAAAAGTGTGATATGTTTTCAGGTATCTCCTATACTAATAGAGCCACATGCTCACCGGTTTGCCACATGATGTAGGCCTATGGACTGAACAAGAAACCACCAAAAATTTTAACCAGTCATCGTTCTCACAACACTGAGGACCAGTCATTCGAAATGACTTCTCCATGCATTTTATGCATTGGTAAAAGCACTATGATGAAAAGTGTGATATGTTTTCAGGTATCTCCTATACTAATAGAGCCACATGCTCACCGGTTTGCCACATGATGTAGGCCTATGGACTGAACAAGAAACCACCAAAAATTTTAACCAGTCATCGTTCTCACAACACTGAGGACCAGTCATTCGAAATGACTTCTCCATGCATTTTATGCATTGGTAAAAGCACTATGATGAAAAGTGTGATATGTTTTCAGGTATCTCCTATACTAATAGAGCCACATGCTCACCGGTTTGCCACATGATGTAGGCCTATGGACTGAACAAGAAACCACCAAAAATTTTAACCAGTCATCGTTCTCACA
>NW_027193924.1:0-143827 GCF_032444005.1 Ranitomeya imitator | reverse complement strand
CATTGGTAAAAGCACTATGATGAAAAGTGTGATATGTTTTCAGGTATCTCCTATACTAATAGAGCCACATGCTCACCGGTTTGCCACATGATGTAGGCCTATGGACTGAACAAGAAACCACCAAAAATTTTAACCAGTCATCGTTCTCACAACACTGAGGACCAGTCATTCGAAATGACTTCTCCATGCATTTTATGCATTGGTAAAAGCACTATGATGAAAAGTGTGATATGCTTTTCAGGTATCTCCTATACTAATAGAGCCACATGCTCACCGGTTTGCCACATGATGTAGGCCTATGGACTGAACAAGAAACCACCAAAAATTTTAACCAGTCATCGTTCTCACAACACTGAGGACCAGTCATTCGAAATGACTTCTCCATGCATTTTATGCATTGGTAAAAGCACTATGATGAAAAGTGTGATATGTTTTCAGGTATCTCCTATACTAATAGAGCCACATGCTCACCGGTTTGCCACATGATGTAGGCCTATGGACTGAACAAGAAACCACCAAAAATTTTAACCAGTCATCGTTCTCACAACACTGAGGACCAGTCATTCGAAATGACTTCTCCATGCATTTTATGCATTGGTAAAAGCACTATGATGAAAAGTGTGATATGTTTTCAGGTATCTCCTATACTAATAGAGCCACATGCTCACCGGTTTGCCACATGATGTAGGCCTATGGACTGAACAAGAAACCACCAAAAATTTTAACCAGTCATCGTTCTCACAACACTGAGGACCAGTCATTCGAAATGACTTCTCCATGCATTTTATGCATTGGTAAAAGCACTATGATGAAAAGTGTGATATGTTTTCAGGTATCTCCTATACTAATAGAGCCACATGCTCACCGGTTTGCCACATGATGTAGGCCTATGGACTGAACAAGAAACCACCAAAAATTTTAACCAGTCATCGTTCTCACAACACTGAGGACCAGTCATTCGAAATGACTTCTCCATGCATTTTATGCATTGGTAAAAGCACTATGATGAAAAGTGTGATATGTTTTCAGGTATCTCCTATAGTAATAGAGCCACATGCTCACCGGTTTGCCACATGATGTAGGCCTATGGACTGAACAAGAAACCACCAAAAATTTTAACCAGTCATCGTTCTCACAACACTGAGGACCAGTCATTCGAAATGACTTCTCCATGCATTTTATGCATTGGTAAAAGCACTATGATGAAAAGTGTGATATGTTTTCAGGTATCTCCTATACTAATAGAGCCACATGCTCACCGGTTTGCCACATGATGTAGGCCTATGGACTGAACAAGAAACCACCAAAAATTTTAACCAGTCATCGTTCTCACAACACTGAGGACCAGTCATTCGAAATGACTTCTCCATGCATTTTATGCATTGGTAAAAGCACTATGATGAAAAGTGTGATATGTTTTCAGGTATCTCCTATACTAATAGAGCCACATGCTCACCGGTTTGCCACATGATGTAGGCCTATGGACTGAACAAGAAACCACCAAAAATTTTAACCAGTCATCGTTCTCACAACACTGAGGACCAGTCATTCGAAATGACTTCTCCATGCATTTTATGCATTGGTAAAAGCACTATGATGAAAAGTGTGATATGTTTTCAGGTATCTCCTATACTAATAGAGCCACATGCTCACCGGTTTGCCACATGATGTAGGCCTATGGACTGAACAAGAAACCACCAAAAATTTTAACCAGTCATCGTTCTCACAACACTGAGGACCAGTCATTCGAAATGACTTCTCCATGCATTTTATGCATTGGTTAAAGCACTATGATGAAAAGTGTGATATGTTTTCAGGTATCTCCTATACTAATAGAGCCACATGCTCACCGGTTTGCCACATGATGTAGGCCTATGGACTGAACAAGAAACCACCAAAAATTTTAACCAGTCATCGTTCTCACAACACTGAGGACCAGTCATTCGAAATGACTTCTCAATGCATTTTATGCATTGGTAAACGCACTATGATGAAAAGTGTGATATGTTTTCAGGTATCTCCTATACTAATCGAGCCACATGCTCACCGGTTTGCCACATGATGTAGGCCTATGGACTGAACAAGAAACCACCAAAAATTTTAACCAGTCATCGTTCTCACAACACTGAGGACCAGTCATTCGAAATGACTTCTCCATGCATTTTATGCATTGGTAAAAGCACTATGATGAAAAGTGTGATATGTTTTCAGGTATCTCCTATACTAATAGAGCCACATGCTCACCGGTTTGCCACATGATGTAGGCCTATGGACTGAACAAGAAACCACCAAAAATTTTAACCAGTCATCGTTCTCACAACACTGAGGACCAGTCATTCGAAATGACTTCTCCATGCATTTTATGCATTGGTAAAAGCACTATGATGAAAAGTGTGATATGCTTTCAGGTATCTCCTATACTAATAGAGCCACATGCTCACCGGTTTGCCACATGATGTAGGCCTATGGACTGAACAAGAAACCACCAAAAATTTTAACCAGTCATCGTTCTCACAACACTGAGGACCAGTCATTCGAAATGACTTCTCCATGCATTTTATGCATTGGTAAAAGCACTATGATGAAAAGTGTGATATGTTTTCAGGTATCTCCTATACTAATAGAGCCACATGCTCACCGGTTTGCCACATGATGTAGGCCTATGGACTGAACAAGAAACCACCAAAAATTTTAACCAGTCATCGTTCTCACAACACTGAGGACCAGTCATTCGAAATGACTTCTCCATGCATTTTATGCATTGGTAAAAGCACTATGATGAAAAGTGTGATATGTTTTCAGGTATTTCCTATACTAATAGAGCCACATGCTCACCGGTTTGCCACATGATGTAGGCCTATGGACTGAACAAGAAACCACCAAAAATTTTAACCAGTCATCGTTCTCACAACACTGAGGACCAGTCATTCAAAATGACTTCTCCATGCATTTTATGCATTGGTAAAAGCACTATGATGAAAAGTGTGATATGTTTTCAGGTATCTCCTATACTAATAGAGCCACATGCTCACCGGTTTGCCACATGATGTAGGCCTATGGACTGAACAAGAAACCACCAAAAATTTTAACCAGTCATTGTTCTCACAACACTGAGGACCAGTCATTCGAAATGACTTCTCCATGCATTTTATGCATTGGTAAAAGCACTATGATGAAAAGTGTGATATGTTTTCAGGTATCTCCTATACTAATAGAGCCACATGCTCACCGGTTTGCCACATGATGTAGGCCTATGGACTGAACAAGAAACCACCAAAAATTTTAACCAGTCATCATTCTCACAACACTGAGGACCAGTCATTCGAAATGACTTCTCCATGCATTTTATGCATTGGTAAAAGCACTATGATGAAAAGTGTGATATGTTTTCAGGTATCTCCTATACTAATAGAGCCACATGCTCACCGGTTTGCCACATGATGTAGGCCTATGGACTGAACAAGAAACCACCAAAAATTTTAACCAGTCATCGTTCTCACAACACTGAGGACCAGTCATTCGAAATGACTTCTCTATGCATTTTATGCATTGGTAAAAGCACTATGATGAAAAGTGTGATATGTTTTCAGGTATCTCCTATAGTAATAGAGCCACATGCTCACCGGTTTGCCACATGATGTAGGCCTATGGACTGAACAAGAAACCACCAAAAATTTTAACCAGTCATCGTTCTCACAACACTGAGGACCAGTCATTCGAAATGACTTCTCCATGCATTTTATGCATTGGTAAAAGCACTATGATGAAAAGTGTGATATGTTTTCAGGTATCTCCTATACTAATAGAGCCACATGCTCACCGGTTTGCCACATGATGTAGGCCTATGGACTGAACAAGAAACCACCAAAAATTTTAACCAGTCATCGTTCTCACAACACTGAGGACCAGTCATTCGAAATGACTTCTCCATGCATTTTATGCATTGGTAAAAGCACTATGATGAAAAGTGTGATATGTTTTCAGGTATCTCCTATACTAATAGAGCCACATGCTCACCGGTTTGCCACATGATGTAGGCCTATGGACTGAACAAGAAACCACCAAAAATTTTAACCAGTCATCGTTCTCACAACACTGAGGACCAGTCATTCGAAATGACTTCTCCATGCATTTTATGCATTGGTAAAAGCACTATGATGAAAAGTGTGATATGTTTTCAGGTATCTCCTATACTAATAGAGCCACATGCTCACCGGTTTGCCACATGATGTAGGCCTATGGACTGAACAAGAAACCACCAAAAATTTTAACCAGTCATCGTTCTCACAACACTGAGGACCAGTCATTCGAAATGACTTCTCCATGCATTTTATGCATTGGTAAAAGCACTATGATGAAAAGTGTGATATGTTTTCAGGTATCTCCTATACTAATAGAGCCACATGCTCACCGGTTTGCCACATGATGTAGGCCTATGGACTGAACAAGAAACCACCAAAAATTTTAACCAGTCATCGTTCTCACAACACTGAGGACCAGTCATTCGAAATGACTTCTCCATGCATTTTATGCATTGGTAAAAGCACTATGATGAAAAGTGTGATATGTTTTCAGGTATCTCCTATACTAATAGAGCCACATGCTCACCGGTTTGCCACATGATGTAGGCCTATGGACTGAACAAGAAACCACCAAAAATTTTAACCAGTCATCGTTCTCACAACACTGAGGACCAGTCATTCGAAATGACTTCTCCATGCATTTTATGCATTGGTAAAAGCACTATGATGAAAAGTGTGATATGTTTTCAGGTATCTCCTATACTAATAGAGCCACATGCTCACCGGTTTGCCACATGATGTAGGCCTATGGACTGAACAAGAAACCACCAAAAATTTTAACCAGTCATCGTTCTCACAACACTGAGGACCAGTCATTCGAAATGACTTCTCCATGCATTTTATGCATTGGTTAAAGCACTATGATGAAAAGTGTGATATGTTTTCAGGTATCTCCTATACTAATAGAGCCACATGCTCACCGGTTTGCCACATGATGTAGGCCTATGGACTGAACAAGAAACCACCAAAAATTTTAACCAGTCATCGTTCTCACAACACTGAGGACCAGTCATTCGAAATGACTTCTCAATGCATTTTATGCATTGGTAAAAGCACTATGATGAAAAGTGTGATATGTTTTCAGGTATCTCCTATACTAATCGAGCCACATGCTCACCGGTTTGCCACATGATGTAGGCCTATGGACTGAACAAGAAACCACCAAAAATTTTAACCAGTCATCGTTCTCACAACACTGAGGACCAGTCATTCGAAATGACTTCTCCATGCATTTTATGCATTGGTAAAAGCACTATGATGAAAAGTGTGATATGTTTTCAGGTATCTCCTATACTAATAGAGCCACATGCTCACCGGTTTGCCACATGATGTAGGCCTATGGACTGAACAAGAAACCACCAAAAATTTTAACCAGTCATCGTTCTCACAACACTGAGGACCAGTCATTCGAAATGACTTCTCCATGCATTTTATGCATTGGTAAAAGCACTATGATGAAAAGTGTGATATGCTTTCAGGTATCTCCTATACTAATAGAGCCACATGCTCACCGGTTTGCCACATGATGTAGGCCTATGGACTGAACAAGAAACCACCAAAAATTTTAACCAGTCATCGTTCTCACAACACTGAGGACCAGTCATTCGAAATGACTTCTCCATGCATTTTATGCATTGGTAAAAGCACTATGATGAAAAGTGTGATATGTTTTCAGGTATCTCCTATACTAATAGAGCCACATGCTCACCGGTTTGCCACATGATGTAGGCCTATGGACTGAACAAGAAACCACCAAAAATTTTAACCAGTCATCGTTCTCACAACACGGAGGACCAGTCATTCGAAATGACTTCTCCATGCATTTTATGCATTGGTAAAAGCACTATGATGAAAAGTGTGATATGTTTTCAGGTATCTCCTATACTAATAGAGCCACATGCTCACCGGTTTGCCACATGATGTAGGCCTATGGACTGAACAAGAAACCACCAAAAATTTTAACCAGTCATCGTTCTCACAACACTGAGGACCAGTCATTCAAAATGACTTCTCCATGCATTTTATGCATTGGTAAAAGCACTATGATGAAAAGTGTGATATGTTTTCAGGTATCTCCTATACTAATAGAGCCACATGCTCACCGGTTTGCCACATGATGTAGGCCTATGGACTGAACAAGAAACCACCAAAAATTTTAACCAGTCATCGTACTCACAACACTGAGGACCAGTCATTCGAAATTACTTCTCCATGCATTTTATGCATTGGTAAAAGCACTATGATGAAAAGTGTGATATGTTTTCAGGTATCTCCTATACTAATAGAGCCACATGCTCACCGGTTTGCCACATGATGTAGGCCTATGGACTGAACAAGAAACCACCAAAAATTTTAACCAGTCATCGTTCTCACAACACTGAGGACCAGTCATTCGAAATGACTTCTCCATGCATTTTATGCATTGGTAAAAGCACTATGATGAAAAGTGTGATATGTTTTCAGGTATCTCCTATACTAATAGAGCCACATGCTCACCGGTTTGCCACATGATGTAGGCCTATGGACTGAACAAGAAACCACCAAAAATTTTAACCAGTCATCGTTCTCACAACACTGAGGACCAGTCATTCGAAATGACTTCTCCATGCATTTTATGCATTGGTAAAAGCACTATGATGAAAAGTGTGATATGTTTTCAGGTATCTCCTATACTAATAGAGCCACATGCTCACCGGTTTGCCACATGATGTAGGCCTATGGACTGAACAAGAAACCACCAAAAATTTTAACCAGTCATCGTTCTCACAACACTGAGGACCAGTCATTCGAAATGACTTCTCCATGCATTTTATGCATTGGTAAAAGCACTATGATGAAAAGTGTGATATGTTTTCAGGTATCTCCTATACTAATAGAGCCACATGCTCACCGGTTTGCCACATGATGTAGGCCTATGGACTGAACATGAAACCACCAAAAATTTTAACCAGTCATCGTTCTCACAACACTGAGGACCAGTCATTCGAAATGACTTCTCCATGCATTTTATGCATTGGTAAAAGCACTATGATGAAAAGTGTGATATGTTTTCAGGTATCTCCTATACTAATAGAGCCACATGCTCACCGGTTTGCCACATGATGTAGGCCTATGGACTGAACAAGAAACCACCAAAAATTTTAACCAGTCATCGTTCTCACAACACTGAGGACCAGTCATTCGAAATGACTTCTCCATGCATTTTATGCATTGGTAAAAGCACTATGATGAAAAGTGTGATATGTTTTCAGGTATCTCCTATACTAATAGAGCCACATGCTCACCGGTTTGCCACATGATGTAGGCCCATGGACTGAACATTAAACCACCAAAAATTTTAACCAGTCATCGTTCTCACAACACTGAGGACCAGTCATTCGAAATGACTTCTCCATGCATTTTATGCATTGGTAAAAGCACTATGATGAAAAGTGTGATATGTTTTCAGGTATCTCCTATACTAATAGAGCCACATGCTCACCGGTTTGCCACATGATGTAGGCCTATGGACTGAACAAGAAACCACCAAAAATTTTAACCAGTCATCGTTCTCACAACACTGAGGACCAGTCATTCGAAATGACTTCTCCATGCATTTTATGCATTGGTAAAAGCACTATGATGAAAAGTGTGATATGTTTTCAGGTATCTCCTATACTAATAGAGCCACATGCTCACCGGTTTGCCACATGATGTAGGCCTATGGACTGAACAAGAAACCACCAAAAATTTTAACCAGTCATCGTTCTCACAACACTGAGGACCAGTCATTCGAAATGACTTCACCATGCATTTTATGCATTGGTAAAAGCACTATGATGAAAAGTGTGATATGTTTTCAGGTATCTCCTATACTAATAGAGCCACATGCTCACCGGTTTGCCACATGATGTAGGCCTATGGACTGAAGAAGAAACCACCAAAAATTTTAATCAGTCATCGTTCTCACAACACTGAGGACCAGTCATTCGAAATGACTTCTCCATGCATTTTATGCATTGGTAAAAGCACTATGATGAAAAGTGTGATATGTTTTCAGGTATCTCCTATACTAATAGAGCCACATGCTCACCGGTTTGCCACATGATGTAGGCCTATGGACTGAACAAGAAACCACCAAAAATTTTAACCAGTCATCGTTCTCACAACACTGAGGACCAGTCATTCGAAATGACTTCTTCATGCATTTTATGCATTGGTAAAAGCACTATGATGAAAAGTGTGATATGTTTTCAGGTATCTCCTATACTAATAGAGCCACATGCTCACCGGTTTGCCACATGATGTAGGCCTATGGACTGAACAAGAAACCACCAAAAATATTAACCAGTCATCGTTCTCACAACACTGAGGACCAGTCATTCGAAATGACTTCTCCATGCATTTTATGCATTGGTAAAAGCACTATGATGAAAAGTGTGATATGTTTTCAGGTATCTCCTATACTAATAGAGCCACATGCTCACCGGTTTGCCACATGATGTAGGCCTATGGACTGAACAAGAAACCACCAAAAATTTTAACCAGTCATCGTTCTCACAACACTGAGGACCAGTCATTCGAAATGACTTCTCCATGCATTTTATGCATTGGTAAAAGCACTATGATGAAAAGTGTGATATGTTTTCAGGTATCTCCTATACTAATAGAGCCACATGCTCACCGGTTTGCCACATGATGTAGGCCTATGGACTGAACAAGAAACCACCAAAAATTTTAACCAGTCATCGTTCTCACAACACTGAGGACCAGTCATTCGAAATGACTTCTCCATGCATTTTATGCATTGGTAAAAGCACTATGATGAAAAGTGTGATATGTTTTCAGGTATCTCCTATACTAATAGAGCCACATGCTCACCGGTTTGCCACATGATGTAGGCCTATGGACTGAACAAGAAACCACCAAAAATATTAACCAGTCATCGTTCTCACAACACTGAGGACCAGTCATTCGAAATGACTTCTCCATGCATTTTATGCATTGGTAAAAGCACTATGATGAAAAGTGTGATATGTTTTCAGGTATCTCCTATACTAATAGAGCCACATGCTCACCGGTTTGCCACATGATGTAGGCCTATGGACTGAACAAGAAACCACCAAAAATTTTAACCAGTCATCGTTCTCACAACACTGAGGACCAGTCATTCGAAATGACTTCTCCATGCATTTTATGCATTGGTAAAAGCACTATGATGAAAAGTGTGATATGTTTTCAGGTATCTCCTATACTAATAGAGCCACATGCTCACCGGTTTGCCACATGATGTAGGCCTATGGACTGAACAAGAAACCACCAAAAATTTTAACCAGTCATCGTTCTCACAACACTGAGGACCAGTCATTCGAAATGACTTCTCCATGCATTTTATGCATTGGTAAAAGCACTATGATGAAAAGTGTGATATGTTTTCAGGTATCTCCTATACTAATAGAGCCACATTCTCACCGGTTTGCCACATGATGTAGGCCTATGGACTGAACAAGAAACCACCAAAAATTTTAACCAGTCATCGTTCTCACAACACTGAGGACCAGTCATTCGAAATGACTTCTCCATGCATTTTATGCATTGGTAAAAGCACTATGATGAAAAGTGTGATATGTTTTCAGGTATCTCCTATACTAATAGAGCCACATGCTCACCGGTTTGCCACATGATGTAGGTCTATGGACTGAACAAGAAACCACCAAAAATTTTAACCAGTCATCGTTCTCACAACATTGAGGACCAGTCATTCGAAATGACTTCTCCATGCATTTTATGCATTGGTAAAAGCACTGTGATGAAAAGTGTGATATGTTTTCAGGTATCTCCTATACTAATAGAGCCACATGCTCACCGGTTTGCCACATGATGTAGGCCTATGGACTGAACAAGAAACCACCAAAAATTTTAACCAGTCATCGTTCTCACAACACTGAGGACCAGTCATTCGAAATGACTTCTCCATGCATTTTATGCATTGGTAAAAGCACTATGATGAAAAGTGTGATATGTTTTCAGGTATCTCCTATACTAATAGAGCCACATGCTCACCGGTTTGCCACATGATGTAGGCCCATGGACTGAACAAGGAACCACCAAAAATTTTAACCAGTCATCGTTCTCACAACACTGAGGACCAGTCATTCGAAATGAAGTCTCCATGCATTTTATGCATTGGTAAAAGCACTATGATGAAAAGTGTGATATGTTTTCAGGTATCTCCTATACGAATAGAGTCACATGCTCACCGGTTTGCCACATGATGTAGGCCCATGGACTGAACAAGAAACCACCAAAAATTTTAACCAGTCATCGTTCTCACAACACTGAGGACCATTCATTCGAATTGACTTCTCCATGCATTTTATGCATTGGTAAAAGCACTATGATGAAAAGTGTGATATGTTTTCAGGTATCTCCTATACTAATAGAGCCACATGCTCACCGGTTTGCCACATGATGTAGGCCTATGGACTGAACAAGAAACCACCAAAATTTTAACCAGTCATCGTTCTCACAACACTGAGGACCAGTCATTCGAAATGACTTCTCCATGCATTTTATGCATTGGTAAAAGCACTATGATGAAAAGTGTGATATGTTTTCAGGTATCTCCTATACTAATAGAGCCACATGCTCACCGGTTTGCCACATGATGTAGGCCTATGGACTGAACAAGAAACCACCAAAAATTTTAACCAGTCATCGTTCTCACAACACTGAGGACCAGTCATTCGAAATGACTTCTCCATGCATTTTATGCATTGGTAAAAGCACTATGATGAAAAGTGTGATATGTTTTCAGGTATCTCCTATACTAATAGAGCCACATGCTCACCGGTTTGCCACATGATGTAGGCCTATGGACTGAACAAGAAACCACCAAAAATTTTAACCAGTCATCGTTCTCACAACACTGAGGACCAGTCATTCGAAATGACTTCTCCATGCATTTTCTGCATTGGTAAAAGCACTATGATGAAAAGTGTGATATGTTTTCAGGTATCTCCTATACTAATAGAGCCACATGCTCACCGGTTTGCCACATGATGTAGGCCTATGGACTGAACAAGAAACCACCAAAAATTTTAACCAGTCATCGTTCTCACAACACTGAGGACCAGTCATTCGAAATGACTTCTCCATGCATTTTATGCATTGGTAAAAGCACTATGATGAAAAGTGTGATATGTTTTCATGTATCTCCTATACTAACAGAGCCACATGCTCACCGGTTTGCCACATGATGTAGGCATATGGACTGAACAAGAAACCACCAAAAATTTTAACCAGTCATCGTTCTCACAACACTGAGGACCAGTCATTCGAAATGACTTCTCCATGCATTTTATGCATTGGTAAAAGCACTATGATGAAAAGTGTGATATGTTTTCAGGTATCTCCTATACTAATAGAGCCACATGCTCACCGGTTTGCCACATGATGTAGGCATATGGACTGAACAAGAAACCACCAAAAATTTTAACCAGTCATCGTTCTCACAACACTGAGGACCAGTCATTCGAAATGACTTCTCCATGCATTTTATGCATTGGTAAAAGCACTATGATGAAAAGTGTGATATGTTTTCAGGTATCTCCTATACTAATAGAGCCACATGCTCACCGGTTTGCCACATGATGTAGGCCCATGGACTGAACAAGAAACCACCAAAAATTTTAACCAGTCATCGTTCTCACAACACTGAGGACCAGTCATTCGAAATGACTTCTCCATGCATTTTATGCATTGGTAAAAGCACTATGATGAAAAGTGTGATATGTTTTCAGGTATCTCCTATACTAATAGAGCCACATGCTCACCGGTTTGCCACATGATGTAGGCCTATGGACTGAACAAGAAACCACCAAAAATTTTAACCAGTCATCGTTCTCACAACACTGAGGACCAGTCATTCGAAATGACTTCTCCATGCATTTTATGCATTGGTAAAAGCACTATGATGAAAAGTGTGATATGTTTTCAGGTATCTCCTGTACTAATAGAGCCACATGCTCACCGGTTTGCCACATGATGTAGGCCTATGGACTGAACAAGAAACCACCAAAAATTTTAACCAGTCATCGTTCTCACAACACTGAGGACCAGTCATTCGAAATGACTTCTCCATGCATTTTATGCATTGGTAAAAGCACTATGATGAAAAGTGTGATATGTTTTCAGGTATCTCCTATACTAATAGAGCCACATGCTCACCGGTTTGCCACATGATGTAGGCCTATGGACTGAACAAGAAACCACCAAAAATTTTAACCAGTCATCATTCTCACAACACTGAGGACCAGTCATTCGAAATGACTTCTCCATGCATTTTATGCATTGGTAAAAGCACTATGATGAAAAGTGTGATATGTTTTCAGGTATCTCCTATACTAATAGAGCCACATGCTCACCGGTTTGCCACATGATGTAGGCCTATGGACTGAACAAGAAACCACCAAAAATTTTAACCAGTCATCGTTCTCACAACACTGAGGACCAGTCATTCGAAATGACTTCTCTATGCATTTTATGCATTGGTAAAAGCACTATGATGAAAAGTGTGATATGTTTTCAGGTATCTCCTATAGTAATAGAGCCACATGCTCACCGGTTTGCCACATGATGTAGGCCTATGGACTGAACAAGAAACCACCAAAAATTTTAACCAGTCATCGTTCTCACAACACTGAGGACCAGTCATTCGAAATGACTTCTCCATGCATTTTATGCATTGGTAAAAGCACTATGATGAAAAGTGTGATATGTTTTCAGGTATCTCCTATACTAATAGAGCCACATGCTCACCGGTTTGCCACATGATGTAGGCCTATGGACTGAACAAGAAACCACCAAAAATTTTAACCAGTCATCGTTCTCACAACACTGAGGACCAGTCATTCGAAATGACTTCTCCATGCATTTTATGCATTGGTAAAAGCACTATGATGAAAAGTGTGATATGTTTTCAGGTATCTCCTATACTAATAGAGCCACATGCTCACCGGTTTGCCACATGATGTAGGCCTATGGACTGAACAAGAAACCACCAAAAATTTTAACCAGTCATCGTTCTCACAACACTGAGGACCAGTCATTCGAAATGACTTCTCCATGCATTTTATGCATTGGTAAAAGCACTATGATGAAAAGTGTGATATGTTTTCAGGTATCTCCTATAGTAATAGAGCCACATGCTCACCGGTTTGCCACATGATGTAGGCCTATGGACTGAACAAGAAACCACCAAAAATTTTAACCAGTCATCGTTCTCACAACACTGAGGACCAGTCATTCGAAATGACTTCTCCATGCATTTTATGCATTGGTAAAAGCACTATGATGAAAAGTGTGATATGTTTTCAGGTATCTCCTATACTAATAGAGCCACATGCTCACCGGTTTGCCACATGATGTAGGCCTATGGACTGAACAAGAAACCACCAAAAATTTTAACCAGTCATCGTTCTCACAACACTGAGGACCAGTCATTCGAAATGACTTCTCCATGCATTTTATGCATTGGTAAAAGCACTATGATGAAAAGTGTGATATGTTTTCAGGTATCTCCTATACTAATAGAGCCACATGCTCACCGGTTTGCCACATGATGTAGGCCTATGGACTGAACAAGAAACCACCAAAAATTTTAACCAGTCATCGTTCTCACAACACTGAGGACCAGTCATTCGAAATGACTTCTCCATGCATTTTATGCATTGGTTAAAGCACTATGATGAAAAGTGTGATATGTTTTCAGGTATCTCCTATACTAATAGAGCCACATGCTCACCGGTTTGCCACATGATGTAGGCCTATGGACTGAACAAGAAACCACCAAAAATTTTAACCAGTTATCGTTCTCACAACACTGAGGACCAGTCATTCGAAATGACTTCTCAATGCATTTTATGCATTGGTAAAAGCACTATGATGAAAAGTGTGATATGTTTTCAGGTATCTCCTATACTAATCGAGCCACATGCTCACCGGTTTGCCACATGATGTAGGCCTATGGACTGAACAAGAAACCACCAAAAATTTTAACCAGTCATCGTTCTCACAACACTGAGGACCAGTCATTCGAAATGACTTCTCCATGCATTTTATGCATTGGTAAAAGCACTATGATGAAAAGTGTGATATGTTTTCAGGTATCTCCTATACTAATAGAGCCACATGCTCACCGGTTTGCCACATGATGTAGGCCTATGGACTGAACAAGAAACCACCAAAAATTTTAACCAGTCATCGTTCTCACAACACTGAGGACCAGTCATTCGAAATGACTTCTCCATGCATTTTATGCATTGGTAAAAGCACTATGATGAAAAGTGTGATATGTTTTCAGGTATCTCCTATACTAATAGAGCCACATGCTCACCGGTTTGCCACATGATGTAGGCCTATGGACTGAACAAGAAACCACCAAAAATTTTAACCAGTCATCGTTCTCACAACACTGAGGACCAGTCATTCGAAATGACTTCTCCATGCATTTTATGCATTGGTAAAAGCACTATGATGAAAAGTGTGATATGCTTTCAGGTATCTCCTATACTAATAGAGCCACATGCTCACCGGTTTGCCACATGATGTAGGCCTATGGACTGAACAAGAAACCACCAAAAATTTTAACCAGTCATCGTTCTCACAACACTGAGGACCAGTCATTCGAAATGACTTCTCCATGCATTTTATGCATTGGTAAAAGCACTATGATGAAAAGTGTGATATGTTTTCAGGTATCTCCTATACTAATAGAGCCACATGCTCACCGGTTTGCCACATGATGTAGGCCTATGGACTGAACAAGAAACCACCAAAAATTTTAACCAGTCATCGTTCTCACAACACGGAGGACCAGTCATTCGAAATGACTTCTCCATGCATTTTATGCATTGGTAAAAGCACTATGATGAAAAGTGTGATATGTTTTCAGGTATCTCCTATACTAATAGAGCCACATGCTCACCGGTTTGCCACATGATGTAGGCCTATGGACTGAACAAGAAACCACCAAAAATTTTAACCAGTCATCGTTCTCACAACACTGAGGACCAGTCATTCAAAATGACTTCTCCATGCATTTTATGCATTGGTAAAAGCACTATGATGAAAAGTGTGATATGTTTTCAGGTATCTCCTATACTAATAGAGCCACATGCTCACCGGTTTGCCACATGATGTAGGCCTATGGACTGAACAAGAAACCACCAAAAATTTTAACCAGTCATCGTACTCACAACACTGAGGACCAGTCATTCGAAATTACTTCTCCATGCATTTTATGCATTGGTAAAAGCACTATGATGAAAAGTGTGATATGTTTTCAGGTATCTCCTATACTAATAGAGCCACATGCTCACCGGTTTGCCACATGATGTAGGCCTATGGACTGAACAAGAAACCACCAAAAATTTTAACCAGTCATCGTTCTCACAACACTGAGGACCAGTCATTCGAAATGACTTCTCCATGCATTTTATGCATTGGTAAAAGCACTATGATGAAAAGTGTGATATGTTTTCAGGTATCTCCTATACTAATAGAGCCACATGCTCACCGGTTTGCCACATGATGTAGGCCTATGGACTGAACAAGAAACCACCAAAAATTTTAACCAGTCATCGTTCTCACAACACTGAGGACCAGTCATTCGAAATGACTTCTCCATGCATTTTATGCATTGGTAAAAGCACTATGATGAAAAGTGTGATATGTTTTCAGGTATCTCCTATACTAATAGAGCCACATGCTCACCGGTTTGCCACATGATGTAGGCCTATGGACTGAACAAGAAACCACCAAAAATTTTAACCAGTCATCGTTCTCACAACACTGAGGACCAGTCATTCGAAATGACTTCTCCATGCATTTTATGCATTGGTAAAAGCACTATGATGAAAAGTGTGATATGTTTTCAGGTATCTCCTATACTAATAGAGCCACATGCTCACCGGTTTGCCACATGATGTAGGCCTATGGACTGAACAAGAAACCACCAAAAATTTTAACCAGTCATCGTTCTCACAACACTGAGGACCAGTCATTCGAAATGACTTCTCCATGCATTTTATGCATTGGTAAAAGCACTATGATGAAAAGTGTGATATGTTTTCAGGTATCTCCTATACTAATAGAGCCACATGCTCACCGGTTTGCCACATGATGTAGGCCTATGGACTGAACAAGAAACCACCAAAAATTTTAACCAGTCATCGTTCTCACAACACTGAGGACCAGTCATTCGAAATGACTTCTCCATGCATTTTATGCATTGGTAAAAGCACTATGATGAAAAGTGTGATATGTTTTCAGGTATCTCCTATACTAATAGAGCCACATGCTCACCGGTTTGCCACATGATGTAGGCCTATGGACTGAACATGAAACCACCAAAAATTTTAACCAGTCATCGTTCTCACAACACTGAGGACCAGTCATTCGAAATGACTTCTCCATGCATTTTATGCATTGGTAAAAGCACTATGATGAAAAGTGTGATATGTTTTCAGGTATCTCCTATACTAATAGAGCCACATGCTCACCGGTTTGCCACATGATGTAGGCCTATGGACTGAACAAGAAACCACCAAAAATTTTAACCAGTCATCGTTCTCACAACACTGAGGACCAGTCATTCGAAATGACTTCTCCATGCATTTTATGCATTGGTAAAAGCACTATGATGAAAAGTGTGATATGTTTTCAGGTATCTCCTATACTAATAGAGCCACATGCTCACCGGTTTGCCACATGATGTAGGCCCATGGACTGAACATTAAACCACCAAAAATTTTAACCAGTCATCGTTCTCACAACACTGAGGACCAGTCATTCGAAATGACTTCTCCATGCATTTTATGCATTGGTAAAAGCTAGTGTTGAGCGATACCTTCCGATATCGGAAAGTATCGGTATCGGTTTGGATCGGCCGATATTCAAAAAATATCGGATATCGCCGATACCGATACCCGATCCCAATGCAAGTCAATGGGACCAAAATATCGGAATTAAAATAAACCCTTTCTTTCCTTGTAGGTTCATTCTACATGAAGGAAAACAACTAAGAATAATGCCGGATGTATTTGGGGAGGTGGCGGAGACATTAAAGTCATAGAGGTTTATCCCAATCAAATAGAATAGCATGTTTTTTGTTTTTTTTTAAGACGTTCGGAGTGACAAAGATATTGACTATGTAAATTTTTTTTTTATTTTGTCAGATATTGATGTTTCACTATTCCACGCCCTTCCCCTTCTTTTTTTTCTTTTTTTTTTTCTTTTCCCACACTTTCATCTTCATCATCATCAGCATCTTTGACATCAACTTCTTCACCTTATTCATCTTCTTCTTCATCTTCTACCTATTTTTTTTTTTTTATTACATTCTTCATATTCATTTTATTCAACTATTATTATTCTTCTTATTCTACATATTCTTTTTATTCCACTGTTATTATTCTTCCTATTCTACTTCTTCATCATATTCTCATTTGTGACAGGCATTCCCGTAGTTGTTATCTATAAAAGTTTGAAGATTACACCTTCCGTTCTGCCAGTCACAAAAGTTACATTTGTCCGCGTTCAGTTTGGCCTGCAGCATCAGGCTTTATCCAGGGGCACCACGAGGAGGAACGGACTCACCCCCATACACTGCTTAGTCTTCTTCTGCATATAATTTAGATAATATCTTTTGCTCTGATATTAAGTCTTATGCTTAATGTTCTTCTGCTCTTTGTTCTGCAGCCTCTTGTTCTTCTGCTTCTCGGTCTTCCATGTTGTCGTCTCCAGGGTCGTCGTCTCCAGTGTCGTCATCTCCGCCGTCGTCGTCGTCGTCATCGGGGTGGTCTTCCGTGTCGTCGTCATCGTGGTGGTCTTCCGGGTCGTCGACGTTAGGGTCTTCAACTTGGAAATGTAGCAGAAGGTACAAGAAGGCTGAGAAAATGCCAAGAACCAGCTGATGGAACTGGAACTCGGATGGCTACCCGAAGGTTCAAGAGCCTATGGAACTACCGAGGACCAGCTGACGTTACTGGAACCCGGTTACTAAGCAGGAGGTACCCGTGCTAAAAAGCACTACCAAGGACCGCCTGACGTTGGCGGAACTCGGATACCCAGAAGGAGGCACCTAAGCCAAAGGCTCTGCCCGGAACCAGCTGACGTTACTGGAACCAGGATGGGGAGCAGAAGGTACAAGAGCAAAAGACACTGCCGAGAACCAGCTGACGGTACTGGAACCCGGATGGGTAGCCGAAGGTCCAAGAGCCAATGGAACTACCGAGGACCAGCTGACGTTACTGGAACCCGGTTACTAAGCAGGAGGTACCCGTGCCTGAAAGCACTACCAAGGACCACCTGACGTTGGTGGAACTTGGATACCCAGAAGGAGGCACCTAAGCCAAAGGCTCTGCCCGGAACCAGCTGACGGTACTGGAACCAGGATGGGGAGCAGAAGGTACAAGAGCAAAAGACACTGCCGAGAACCAGCTGACGGTGCTGGAACCAGGTGGTGGACCCGAAGGCCCACAGGAGAGGAGAGAACAGCTAGGCCGCGAGGCAGCCGCAGTTACCGAACCCCAACAGTCCTACAGGGGGAGCTGGGCCTACTGGCACTACAGAACCAGCCTTGACTACCAGTTCACGCAGCCCACATAGGAAGCTCCTAAACTGGAGGCACCCTGGAGTTGGCTAACCCGACCGCACCACGACGAGGCAAGCATAGGTGTCTCAGTGAGCTTGACACAACCCGGAAACAGCTGACGGTGCTGAAACCAGGCTTGGCACGAGGGAGTACCTGTGACAAAAACACTGCCGAGAACCAGCTGGCGTTGCTGGAACCCGGATGCGTTGCCCCAGTGTGCAAGAGCCAATGGCACGACCGAGGACCAGCTGACGGTGCTGGAACCCGGTTACTAAGCTGTAGGTGCCCGCGCTTAAAAGCACTACCAAGGACCGCCTGGCGTTGGCGGAACTCGGATACCCAGGAGGAGGCACCTAAGCCAAAGGCTCGGCCCGGAACCAGCTGACGGTGCTGGAACCAGGTGGTGGACCCGAAGGTCCACAGGAGAGGAGAGAACAGCTAGGCCGCGAGGCAGCCGCAGTTACCGAACCCCAACAGTCCTACAGGGGGAGCTGGGCCTACTGGCACTACAGAACCAGCCTTGACTACCAGTTCACGCAGCCCACATAGGAAGCTCCTAAACTGGAGGCACCCTGGAGTTGGCTAACCCGACCGCACCACGACGAGGCAAGCATAGGTGTCTCAGTGAAGTTGACACAACCCGGAAACAGCTGACGGTGCTGAAACCAGGCTTGGCACGAGGGAGTACCTGTGACAAGAACACTGCCGAGAACCAGCTGGCGGTGCTGGAACCCGGATGCGTTGCCCCAGTGTGCAAGAGCCAATGGCACGACCGAGGACCAGCTGACGGTGCTGGAACCCGGTTACTAAGCTGTAGGTGCCCGCGCTTAAAAGCACTACCAAGGACCGCCTGGCGTTGGCGGAACTCGGATACCCAGGAGGAGGCACCTAAGCCAAAGGCTCGGCCCGGAACCAGCTGACGGTGCTGGAACCAGGTGGTGGACCCGAAGGTCCACAGGAGAGGAGAGAACAGCTAGGCCGCGAGGCAGCCGCAGTTACCGAACCCCAACAGTCCTACAGGGGGAGCTGGGCCTACTGGCACTACAGAACCAGCCTTGACTACCAGTTCACGCAGCCCACATAGGAAGCTCCTAAACTGGAGGCACCCTGGAGTTGGCTAACCCGACCGCACCACGACGAGGCAAGCATAGGTGTCTCAGTGAAGTTGACACAACCCGGAAACAGCTGACGGTGCTGAAACCAGGCTTGGCACGAGGGAGTACCTGTGACAAGAACACTGCCGAGAACCAGCTGGCGGTGCTGGAACCCGGATGCGTTGCCCCAGTGTGCAAGAGCCAATGGCACGACCGAGGACCAGCTGACGGTGCTGGAACCCGGTTACTAAGCTGTAGGTGCCCGCGCTTAAAAGCACTACCAAGGACCGCCTGGCGTTGGCGGAACTCGGATACCCAGGAGGAGGCACCTAAGCCAAAGGCTCGGCCCGGAACCAGCTGACGGTGCTGGAACCAGGTGGTGGACCCGAAGGTCCACAGGAGAGGAGAGAACAGCTAGGCCGCGAGGCAGCCGCAGTTACCGAACCCCAACAGTCCTACAGGGGGAGCTGGGCCTACTGGCACTACAGAACCAGCCTTGACTACCAGTTCACGCAGCCCACATAGGAAGCTCCTAAACTGGAGGCACCCTGGAGTTGGCTAACCCGACCGCACCACGACGAGGCAAGCATAGGTGTCTCAGTGAAGTTGACACAACCCGGAAACAGCTGACGGTGCTGAAACCAGGCTTGGCACGAGGGAGTACCTGTGACAAGAACACTGCCGAGAACCAGCTGGCGGTGCTGGAACCCGGATGCGTTGCCCCAGTGTGCAAGAGCCAATGGCACGACCGAGGACCAGCTGACGGTGCTGGAACCCGGTTACTAAGCTGTAGGTGCCCGCGCTTAAAAGCACTACCAAGGACCGCCTGGCGTTGGCGGAACTCGGATACCCAGGAGGAGGCACCTAAGCCAAAGGCTCGGCCCGGAACCAGCTGACGGTGCTGGAACCAGGTGGTGGACCCGAAGGTCCACAGGAGAGGAGAGAACAGCTAGGCCGCGAGGCAGCCGCAGTTACCGAACCCCAACAGTCCTACAGGGGGAGCTGGGCCTACTGGCACTACAGAACCAGCCTTGACTACCAGTTCACGCAGCCCACATAGGAAGCTCCTAAACTGGAGGCACCCTGGAGTTGGCTAACCCGACCGCACCACGACGAGGCAAGCATAGGTGTCTCAGTGAAGTTGACACAACCCGGAAACAGCTGACGGTGCTGAAACCAGGCTTGGCACGAGGGAGTACCTGTGACAAGAACACTGCCGAGAACCAGCTGGCGGTGCTGGAACCCGGATGCGTTGCCCCAGTGTGCAAGAGCCAATGGCACGACCGAGGACCAGCTGACGGTGCTGGAACCCGGTTACTAAGCTGTAGGTGCCCGCGCTTAAAAGCACTACCAAGGACCGCCTGGCGTTGGCGGAACTCGGATACCCAGGAGGAGGCACCTAAGCCAAAGGCTCGGCCCGGAACCAGCTGACGGTGCTGGAACCAGGTGGTGGACCCGAAGGTCCACAGGAGAGGAGAGAACAGCTAGGCCGCGAGGCAGCCGCAGTTACCGAACCCCAACAGTCCTACAGGGGGAGCTGGGCCTACTGGCACTACAGAACCAGCCTTGACTACCAGTTCACGCAGCCCACATAGGAAGCTCCTAAACTGGAGGCACCCTGGAGTTGGCTAACCCGACCGCACCACGACGAGGCAAGCATAGGTGTCTCAGTGAAGTTGACACAACCCGGAAACAGCTGACGGTGCTGAAACCAGGCTTGGCACGAGGGAGTACCTGTGACAAGAACACTGCCGAGAACCAGCTGGCGGTGCTGGAACCCGGATGCGTTGCCCCAGTGTGCAAGAGCCAATGGCACGACCGAGGACCAGCTGACGGTGCTGGAACCCGGTTACTAAGCTGTAGGTGCCCGCGCTTAAAAGCACTACCAAGGACCGCCTGGCGTTGGCGGAACTCGGATACCCAGGAGGAGGCACCTAAGCCAAAGGCTCGGCCCGGAACCAGCTGACGGTGCTGGAACCAGGTGGTGGACCCGAAGGTCCACAGGAGAGGAGAGAACAGCTAGGCCGCGAGGCAGCCGCAGTTACCGAACCCCAACAGTCCTACAGGGGGAGCTGGGCCTACTGGCACTACAGAACCAGCCTTGACTACCAGTTCACGCAGCCCACATAGGAAGCTCCTAAACTGGAGGCACCCTGGAGTTGGCTAACCCGACCGCACCACGACGAGGCAAGCATAGGTGTCTCAGTGAAGTTGACACAACCCGGAAACAGCTGACGGTGCTGAAACCAGGCTTGGCACGAGGGAGTACCTGTGACAAGAACACTGCCGAGAACCAGCTGGCGGTGCTGGAACCCGGATGCGTTGCCCCAGTGTGCAAGAGCCAATGGCACGACCGAGGACCAGCTGACGGTGCTGGAACCCGGTTACTAAGCTGTAGGTGCCCGCGCTTAAAAGCACTACCAAGGACCGCCTGGCGTTGGCGGAACTCGGATACCCAGGAGGAGGCACCTAAGCCAAAGGCTCGGCCCGGAACCAGCTGACGGTGCTGGAACCAGGTGGTGGACCCGAAGGTCCACAGGAGAGGAGAGAACAGCTAGGCCGCGAGGCAGCCGCAGTTACCGAACCCCAACAGTCCTACAGGGGGAGCTGGGCCTACTGGCACTACAGAACCAGCCTTGACTACCAGTTCACGCAGCCCACATAGGAAGCTCCTAAACTGGAGGCACCCTGGAGTTGGCTAACCCGACCGCACCACGACGAGGCAAGCATAGGTGTCTCAGTGAGCTTGACACAACCCGGAAACAGCTGACGGTGCTGAAACCAGGCTTGGCACGAGGGAGTACCTGTGACAAAAACACTGCCGAGAACCAGCTGGCGGTGCTGGAACCCGGATGCGTTGCCCCAGTGTGCAAGAGCCAATGGCACGACCGAGGACCAGCTGACGGTGCTGGAACCCGGTTACTAAGCTGTAGGTGCCCGCGCTTAAAAGCACTACCAAGGACCGCCTGGCGTTGGCGGAACTCGGATACCCAGGAGGAGGCACCTAAGCCAAAGGCTCGGCCCGGAACCAGCTGACGGTGCTGGAACCAGGTGGTGGACCCGAAGGTCCACAGGAGAGGAGAGAACAGCTAGGCCGCGAGGCAGCCGCAGTTACCGAACCCCAACAGTCCTACAGGGGGAGCTGGGCCTACTGGCACTACAGAACCAGCCTTGACTACCAGTTCACGCAGCCCACATAGGAAGCTCCTAAACTGGAGGCACCCTGGAGTTGGCTAACCCGACCGCACCACGACGAGGCAAGCATAGGTGTCTCAGTGAGCTTGACACAACCCGGAAACAGCTGACGGTGCTGAAACCAGGCTTGGCACGAGGGAGTACCTGTGACAAAAACACTGCCGAGAACCAGCTGGCGGTGCTGGAACCCGGATGCGTTGCCCCAGTGTGCAAGAGCCAATGGCACGACCGAGGACCAGCTGACGGTGCTGGAACCCGGTTACTAAGCTGTAGGTGCCCGCGCTTAAAAGCACTACCAAGGACCGCCTGGCGTTGGCGGAACTCGGATACCCAGGAGGAGGCACCTAAGCCAAAGGCTCGGCCCGGAACCAGCTGACGGTGCTGGAACCAGGTGGTGGACCCGAAGGTCCACAGGAGAGGAGAGAACAGCTAGGCCGCGAGGCAGCCGCAGTTACCGAACCCCAACAGTCCTACAGGGGGAGCTGGGCCTACTGGCACTACAGAACCAGCCTTGACTACCAGTTCACGCAGCCCACATAGGAAGCTCCTAAACTGGAGGCACCCTGGAGTTGGCTAACCCGACCGCACCACGACGAGGCAAGCATAGGTGTCTCAGTGAAGTTGACACAACCCGGAAACAGCTGACGGTGCTGAAACCAGGCTTGGCACGAGGGAGTACCTGTGACAAGAACACTGCCGAGAACCAGCTGGCGGTGCTGGAACCCGGATGCGTTGCCCCAGTGTGCAAGAGCCAATGGCACGACCGAGGACCAGCTGACGGTGCTGGAACCCGGTTACTAAGCTGTAGGTGCCCGCGCTTAAAAGCACTACCAAGGACCGCCTGGCGTTGGCGGAACTCGGATACCCAGGAGGAGGCACCTAAGCCAAAGGCTCGGCCCGGAACCAGCTGACGGTGCTGGAACCAGGTGGTGGACCTGAAGGTCCACAGGAGAGGAGAGAACAGCTAGGCCGCGAGGCAGCCGCAGTTACCGAACCCCAACAGTCCTACAGGGGGAGCTGGGCCTACTGGCACTACAGAACCAGCCTTGACTACCAGTTCACGCAGCCCACATAGGAAGCTCCTAAACTGGAGGCACCCTGGAGTTGGCTAACCCGACCGCACCACGACGAGGCAAGCATAGGTGTCTCAGTGAGCTTGACACAACCCGGAAACAGCTGACGGTGCTGAAACCAGGCTTGGCACGAGGGAGTACCTGTGACAAAAACACTGCCGAGAACCAGCTGGCGGTGCTGGAACCCGGATGCGTTGCCCCAGTGTGCAAGAGCCAATGGCACGACCGAGGACCAGCTGACGGTGCTGGAACCCGGTTACTAAGCTGTAGGTGCCCGCGCTTAAAAGCACTACCAAGGACCGCCTGGCGTTGGCGGAACTCGGATACCCAGGAGGAGGCACCTAAGCCAAAGGCTCGGCCCGGAACCAGCTGACGGTGCTGGAACCAGGTGGTGGACCCGAAGGTCCACAGGAGAGGAGAGAACAGCTAGGCCGCGAGGCAGCCGCAGTTACCGAACCCCAACAGTCCTACAGGGGGAGCTGGGCCTACTGGCACTACAGAACCAGCCTTGACTACCAGTTCACGCAGCCCACATAGGAAGCTCCTAAACTGGAGGCACCCTGGAGTTGGCTAACCCGACCGCACCACGACGAGGCAAGCATAGGTGTCTCAGTGAGCTTGACACAACCCGGAAACAGCTGACGGTGCTGAAACCAGGCTTGGCACGAGGGAGTACCTGTGACAAGAACACTGCCGAGAACCAGCTGGCGGTGCTGGAACCCGGATGCGTTGCCTTGCCTATTAAAGATTGTCTTCCTAGAGCCCCAACTAGCGGTGTTGGAGCAAAGGGTAAGCAGGGGGAGATGAGTGTAGGCCGAAGCCTGCACTGGAGGCAGCTTTGTGTCTGCGTTGCGTTTGCAGGACACTTTGCCGGCTACACACTGGGGGAACAGCTGGCGTTGCTGAACCCCACTAACACAATGGCGTGTGTTTTTCTCTGTGCAGCTAGCACTTGCGGGCAAAAACTAGCGATGTTAGAGCCCGTGTTGAAGCAGGAGGAGGAGGAGAGGAGCAGAGTGTAGGCCGAAGCTTAGTTGAACCAATTTCAAAGGAAACCTTTAACCCCCCCCTCAGGTGTTACAAAGTACAAGAGACACACCTTGTGCAGTATTAATGCTGCACAAGTGAAAGGTTGCTCTATTAATTTGTCTACTTGCACACGCTGAATGAAAGACATACACAATTTACCCCATTCTACAGTCAAACTGTAGTGGATGCGTGACTTGGTTTTTTGATGAGACGCAGCACAGGTGTCCAAAATAACGCCTTGGTGCTTGGAGCAGCTTCCTGAGCGTTGTTATTTGCTGTACAGGAGTCTGCGCTCTTGTGTTATCCCTTGGCAATGCCCTGTTAGCGCTGCCCATCTTATGACATCATTTCATGTTGGCCGGTGCGGTTAACGATGGCCATAAATCCCAGACCCACAGTGTCTTTTCATAAAGCCACACTGCGGTGCTGGGATTCGTGGCCTTGAGCAGTAAATATTTTGGCCGCTCACACACGTCCTTACACCTGCTTCAGACTGGGCGGCCTCTGCTGATCCCTTCTTGCATGCCGCGGCCATGAGGCTGCACAGTCTGAAGAAGGCTGAAGGAGATGAGTTAAGACAGGCGAAGATATGCACTGCTCGTGCCCATCAATCACACCCTCGCAGTCAAAATAATTAAGACAACGAGGAGCATTTTATTCAGGCAGGGCGGACGAACAGGCGCAAGTAGCCAACCAATGATGTCAGAAGACGGGAAGCGCTACCAAGGGGGGTGCTGCGTATCATTAGAAAGGAAAGTCACACCTCAGGGACAGTGGAATGGTCTCAAAGAGACACATTTTGTACGTGTTGAGTTCCACGTGGGCAAGGAGAAAACATCAGCCACCTTGTACAAATGCAGCAGTACTGCTGTACAAGGTGGCTGTTATACATAGAAACACCTGGGGGTGGGGGCCAGGCTCCCTTCAATTTCAGTTCATGTGCCTGCGTGGCGTTTGCAGGTCACGTTGCAAGCTGCACAGCAGGGGAACAGCTGGCGGTGCTGAACCCCACTAACACATTGGCTGGTGTTTTTCTCTGTGCAGCTAGCATTTCCGGGCAAAAACTAGCGGTGTTTGAGCCCAGGGTCAGCAGGAGGAGGAGGAGAGGAGCAAAGTGTAGGCCGAAGCCTGCACTGGTGGCAGCTTTTGGTCGGTTGTGCCAGCGTGGCTTGTGCTGGACACGATGCCGGCTACACAGCGGGGGAACAGCTGGCGTTGCTGAACCCCACTAACACATTGGCTGGTGTTTTTCTCTGTGCAGCTAGCATTTCCGGGCAAAAACTAGCGGTGTTTGAGCCCAGGGTCAGCAGGAGGAGGAGGAGAGGAGCAAAGTGTAGGCCGAAGCCTGCACTGGTGGCAGCTTTTGGTCGGTTGTGCCAGCGTGGCTTGTGCTGGACACGATGCCGGCTACACAGCGGGGGAACAGCTGGCGTTGCTGAACCCCACTAACACATTGGCTGGTGTTTTTCTCTGTGCAGCTAGCATTTCCGGGCAAAAACTAGCGTTGTTAGAGCCCAGGGTCAGCAGGAGGAGGAGGAGAGGAGCAAAGTGTAGGCCGAAGCCTAGTTGAACCAATTTCAAAGGTTACCTTTAACCCCCCCTCAGGTGTTACAAAGAACAAGAGCCACTCCTTCTGCAGCATTAATGCTGCACAAGTAAAAGGTTGCTCTATTAATTTGTCTACTTGCACAAGCTGAATGCAACACGTAGACTATTTAGCCCATTATACTGTTTAACAGTAGTGGAGGCGTGACTTGTCTTTTTAAAGAAAAGCAGCACAGGTGTCGAAAACACCTTTTTGCATGGGCGCAGCTTCCTGAGCGTTGTTAGTTGCTGTACAGGAGTCTGCGCTCTTGTGATCCTTTGGCCATGCGCTGTGAGCGCTTCCTGTCTTATGACCTCATTTCATGTTGGCCGTTGCGGTTAGCGATGGACATGAATCCCAGACCCACAGTGTGTTTTTAAAAAATCACACTGCGGTGCTGGGATTCGTGCCCTGGTGCAGTAAATATGTTTGCCGCTCACACATGTCCTTACACCTGCTTCAGACTGGACGGCCTCATCTGATCCCTTATCGCCTGCCGAGGCCATGAGGACACCCAGTCTGAAGAAGGCGGAAGGAGATGAGTGAACACAGGCAAACATATGCACTGCACATGCCCATCAATCACACCCTCGCTGTCCAAAAAAATAAGACACCGAGGGGCGTTGTTTCGAGCAGGGGAGATGCACAGGCGCAGCCAGCTAACCAATGATGTCAAAAGACGGGCAGCGCTAACAAGGGTGGTGCTGCGTGTCATTACAAAGGAAAGTCACACCTCAGGGACATTGTAATGGTCTCTAATGAGACACATTTTGTACGTGTTGAGTTCCACGTGGGCAAGGAGAAAAAGTCAGCCACCTCGTACAAATGCAGCAGTACTGCTGTACAAGGTGGCTGTTATACATAGAAACACCTGTGGGTGGGGGGCAGGCTCCCTTCAATTTCAGTTCATGTGCCTGCGTGGCGTTTGCAGGTCACGTTGCAAGCTACACAGCAGGGGAACAGCTGGCGTTGCTGAACCCCACTGACACATTGACTGGTGTTTTTCTCTGTGCAGATTGCATGTCCGGGCAAAAACTAGCGGTGTTAGAGCCCAGGGTCAGCAGGAGGAGGAGGAGAGGAGCAAAGTGTAGGCCGAAGCCTGCACTGGTGGCAGCTTTTGGTCGGTTGTGCCAGCGTGGCTTGTGCTGGACACGATGCCGGCTACACAGCGGGGGAACAGCTGGCGGTGCTGAACCCCACTAACACATTGGCTGGTGTTTTTCTCTGTGCAGCTAGCATTTCCGGGCAAAAACTAGCGGTGTTTGAGCCCAGGGTCAGCAGGAGGAGTAGAGGAGCAGAGTGTAGGCCGAAGCCTAGTTGAACCAATTTCCAAGGTTACCTTTAACCCCCCCCCTCAGGTGTTGCAAGGTACAAGAGCCACACCTTGAACAGCATTAATGATGCACAAGTCAAAGGTTGCTCTATTTAATTTTGCTCCTTGCACACGCTGAATTAAACACGTACACTATTTAGCCCATTATACTGTCAAACAGTAGTGGAGGCGTGACTACTAGTCTTTTTAAGGAGACGCAGCACAGGTGTACAAATTTACACCTAGGTGCTGTGCGCAGATTCCTTACCGTTGTTATTTGCAGTACAGGAAACTGCGCTCTTGTGTTATCCCTTGGCAATACCCTGTTAGTGCAGGCCGTCTCATGACCTCATTTCATGTTGGCCGGTGCGGTTAACGATGGCCATAAATCCCAGACCCACAGTGGCTTTTCCTAAAGTCACACTGCGGTGCTGGGATTCGTGGCCTTGTGCAGTAAATATGTTCGCCGCTCACACATGTCCTTACACCTGCTTCAGACTGGGCGGCCTCAGCTGATCCCTTATCGCATGCCGCGGCCATGAGGCCGCACAGTCAGAAGAAGGCGGAAGGAGGGGAGTGAAAACAGGGGAACATATGCACTGCTCGTGCCCATCAATCACACCCTCGCAGTCAAAATATATGAGACAACGGGGGGCGTTGTGTCGGGCAGGGGGGACGCACAGGCACAGCCAGCCAACCAATGATGTCAGGAGACGGGCAGCGCTAACAATGGGGGTGCTGCGTGTCATTAAAAAGGAAAGTCACACCTCAGGGACATTGTAATGGTCTGTAATGAGACACATTTTGTACTTGTTGAGTTCCACGTGTGCAAGGAGAAAAAGTCAGCCACCTTGTACAAATGCAGCAGTACTGCTGTACAAGGTGGCTGTTATACATAGAAACACCTGGGGGGGTGGGGGGCAGGCTCCCTTCAATTTCAGTTCATGTGCCTGCGTGGCGTTTGCAGGTCACGTTGCAAGCTACACAGCAGGGGAACAGCTGGCGTTGCTGAACCCCACTGACACATTGACTGGTGTTTTTCTCTGTGCAGATTGCATGTCCGGGCAAAAACTAGCGGTGTTAGAGCCCAGGGTCAGCAGGAGGAGGAGGAGAGGAGCAAAGTGTAGGCCGAAGCCTGCACTGGTGGCAGCTTTTGTTCTGTTGTGCCAGCGTGGCTTGTGCTGGACACGTTGCCGACTACACAGCAGGGGAACAGCTGGCGGTGCTGAACCCCACTAACACATTGGCTGGTGTTTTTCTCTGTGCAGCTAGCATTTCCGGGCAAAAACTAGCGGTGTTTGAGCCCAGGGTCAGCAGGAGGAGTAGAGGAGCAGAGTGTAGGCCGAAGCCTAGTTGAACCAATTTCAAAGGTTACCTTTAACCCCCCCCTCAGGTGTTGCAAGGTACAAGAGCCACACCTTGAACAGCATTAATGATGCACAAGTCAAAGGTTGCTCTATTTAATTTTGCTCCTTGCACACGCTGAATTAAACACGTACACTATTTAGCCCATTATACTGTCAAACAGTTGTGGAGGCGTGACTTGTCTTTTTAACGAGACGCAGCACAGGTGTCAAAATTTGCACCTAGGTACTGGGCGCAGATTCCTGAGCGTTGTTATTTGCTGTACAGGAGTCTGCGCTCTTGTGTTATCCCTTGGCAATACCCTGTTAGTGCAGGCCGTCTCATGACCTCATTTCATGTTGGCCGGTGCGGTTAACGATGGCCATAAATCCCAGACCCACAGTGGCTTTTCCTAAAGTCACACTGCGGTGCTGGGATTCGTGGCCTTGTGCAGTAAATATGTTCGCCGCTCACACATGTCCTTACACCTGCTTCAGACTGGGCGGCCTCAGCTGATCCCTTATCGCATGCCGCGGCCATGAGGCCGCACAGTCAGAAGAAGGCGGAAGGAGGGGAGTGAAAACAGGGGAACATATGCACTGCTCGTGCCCATCAATCACACCCTCGCAGTCAAAATATATGAGACAACGGGGGGCGTTGTGTCGGGCAGGGGGGACGCACAGGCACAGCCAGCCAACCAATGATGTCAGGAGACGGGCAGCGCTAACAATGGGGGTGCTGCGTGTCATTACAAAGGAAAGTCACACCTCAGGGACATTGTAATGGTCTCTAATGAGACACATTTTGTACGTGTTGAGTTCCACGTGGGCAAGGAGAAAAAGTCAGCCACCTCGTACAAATGCAGCAGTACTGCTGTACAAGGTGGCTGATATACATAGAAACACCTGTGGGTGGGGGGCAGGCTCCCTTCAATTTCAGTTCATGTGCCTGCGTGGCGTTTGCAGGTCACGTTGCAAGCTACACAGCAGGGGAACAGCTGGCGTTGCTGAACCCCACTAACACATTGGCTGGTGTTTTTCTCTGTGCAGCTAGCATGTCCGGGCAGAAACTGGCGTTGTTTGAGCCCAGGGTCAGCAGGAGGAGGAGAGGAGCAAAGTGTAGGCCGAAGCCTGCACTGGTGGCAGCTTTTGGTCGGTTGTGCCAGCGTGGCTTGTGCTGGACACGATGCCGGCTACACAGCGGGGGAACAGCAGGCGGTGCTGAACCCCACTAACACATTGGCTGGTGTTTTTCTCTGTGCAGCTAGCATGTCCGGGCAGAAACTGGCGTTGTTTGAGCCCAGGGTCAGCAGGAGGAGGAGAGGAGCAAAGTGTAGGCCGAAGCCTGCACTGGTGGCAGCTTTTGGTCGGTTGTGCCAGCGTGGCTTGTGCTGGACACGTTGCCGACTACACAGCAGGGGAACAGCTGGCGGTGCTGAACCCCACTAACACATTGGCTGGTGTTTTTCTCTGTGCAGCTAGCATTTCCGGGCAAAAACTAGCGGTGTTTGAGCCCAGGGTCAGCAGGAGGAGTAGAGGAGCAGAGTGTAGGCCGAAGCCTAGTTGAACCAATTTCAAAGGTTACCTTTAACCCCCCCCTCAGGTGTTGCAAGGTACAAGAGCCACACCTTGTGCAGCATTAATGCTGCACAAGTAAAAGGTTGCTCTATTTGTTTTGCTCCTTGCACACGCTGACTAAAACACGTACACTATTTAGCCCATTATACTGTCAAACAGTTGTGGAGGCGTGACTTGTCTTTTTAACGAGACGCAGCACAGGTGTCAAAATTTGCACCTAGGTACTGGGCGCAGATTCCTGAGCGTTGTTATTTGCTGTACAGGAGTCTGCGCTATTGTGATCCCTTGGCCATGCGCTGTGAGCGCTTCCTGTCTTCTGACCTCATTTCATGTCGGCCGTTGCGGTTAGCGATGGACATGAATCCCAGACCCACAGTGTGTTTTTAAAAAATCACACTGCAGTGCTGGGATTCGTGCCCTGGTGCACTAAATATGTTTGCCGCTCACACATGTCCTTACACCTGCTTCAGACTGGGCGGCCTCATCTGATCCCTTATCGCCTGCCGCGGCCATGAGGACACCCAGTCTGAAGAAGGCGGAAGGAGATGAGTGAACACAGGCAAACATATGCACTGCACATGCCCATCAATCACACCCTCGCTGTCCAAAAAAATAAGACACCGAGGGCCGTTGTTTCGAGCAGGGGAGATGCACAGGCGCAGCCAGCTAACCAATGATGTCAAAAGACGGGCAGCGCTAACAAGGGTGGTGCTGCGTGTCATTACAAAGGAAAGTCACACCTCAGGGACATTGTAATGGTCTCTAATGAGACACATTTTGTACGTGTTGAGTTCCACGTGGGCAAGGAGAAAAAGTCAGCCACCTCGTACAAATGCAGCAGTACTGCTGTACAAGGTGGCTGATATACATAGAAACACCTGTGGGTGGGGGGCAGGCTCCCTTCAATTTCAGTTCATGTGCCTGCGTGGCGTTTGCAGGTCACGTTGCAAGCTACACAGCAGGGGAACAGCTGGCGTTGCTGAACCCCACTGACACATTGACTGGTGTTTTTCTCTGTGCAGATTGCATGTCCGGGCAGAAACTGGCGTTGTTTGAGCCCAGGGTCAGCAGGAGGAGGAGAGGAGCAAAGTGTAGGCCGAAGCCTGCACTGGTGGCAGCTTTTGGTCGGTTGTGCCAGCGTGGCTTGTGCTGGACACGATGCCGGCTACACAGCGGGGGAACAGCAGGCGGTGCTGAACCCCACTAACACATTGGCTGGTGTTTTTCTCTGTGCAGCTAGCATGTCCGGGCAGAAACTGGCGTTGTTTGAGCCCAGGGTCAGCAGGAGGAGGAGAGGAGCAAAGTGTAGGCCGAAGCCTGCACTGGTGGCAGCTTTTGGTCGGTTGTGCCAGCGTGGCTTGTGCTGGACACGTTGCCGACTACACAGCAGGGGAACAGCTGGCGGTGCTGAACCCCACTAACACATTGGCTGGTGTTTTTCTCTGTGCAGCTAGCATTTCCGGGCAAAAACTAGCGGTGTTTGAGCCCAGGGTCAGCAGGAGGAGTAGAGGAGCAGAGTGTAGGCCGAAGCCTAGTTGAACCAATTTCAAAGGTTACCTTTAACCCCCCCCTCAGGTGTTGCAAGGTACAAGAGCCACACCTTGTGCAGCATTAATGCTGCACAAGTAAAAGGTTGCTCTATTTGTTTTGCTCCTTGCACACGCTGACTAAAACACGTACACTATTTAGCCCATTATACTGTCAAACAGTTGTGGAGGCGTGACTTGTCTTTTTAACGAGACGCAGCACAGGTGTCAAAATTTGCACCTAGGTACTGGGCGCAGATTCCTGAGCGTTGTTATTTGCTGTACAGGAGTCTGCGCTATTGTGATCCCTTGGCCATGCGCTGTGAGCGCTTCCTGTCTTCTGACCTCATTTCATGTCGGCCGTTGCGGTTAGCGATGGACATGAATCCCAGACCCACAGTGTGTTTTCAAACAATCACACTACGTGGCTGGGATTCGTGGCCTTGTGCAGTAAATAGGTTTGCCGCTTACACATGTCCTTACACCGGCTCCAGACTGGGCGGCCTCAGCTGATCCCTTATCGCCTACCACGGCCAGGAGGCCGCACAGTCTGAAGAAGGCGGAAGGAGATGAGTTAAGACAGGCGAACATATGCACTGCTCGTGCCCATAAACCACACCCTCGCTGACAAAATAAATATGACAACGAGGGGCGTTGTTTCTAGCAGGGCGGATGCACAGGCGCAGCCAGCTAACCATGATGACAAAAGACGGGAAACGCTACCAAGGGGGGTGCTGCGTATCATTACAAAGGAAAGTCACACCTCAGGGACAGTGGAATGGTCTCAATGAGACACATTTTGTACGTGTTGAGTTCCACGTGGGCAAGGAGAAAAAGTCAGCCACCTTGTACAAATGCAGCAGTACTGCTGTACTAGGTGGCTGTTATACATAGAAACACCTGGGGGGGTGGGGCCAGGTTCCCTTTTAATTTCAGTTCCTGTGCCTGCATGGCGTTTGCAGGTCACGTTGCCGGCTACACAGCAGGGGAACAGCTGGCGTTGCTGAACCCCACTAACACATTGGCTGGTGTTTTTCTCTGTGCAGCTAGCACTTCCGGGCAAAAACTAGCGGTGTTTGAGCCCAGGGTCAGCAGGAGGAGGAGAGGAGCAGAGTGTAGGCCGAAGCCTGCACTGGTGGCAGCTTTTGTTCTGTTGTGCCAGCGTGGCTTGTGCTGGACACGTTGCCGACTACACAGCAGGGGAACAGCTGGCGGTGCTGAACCCCACTGACACATCACCTAGTGTTTTTTTCTGTGTAGACAACACTTCCAGGTGGCAACTGACAGTGTTGAAACCCAGGGAATCAAAGAGGAGCAGAGTGTAGGCCGAAGCCTGCAGTGGAGCAAGTTGAAAGGGAACCTTTAACCCCCCCCCCCAGGCATTTGTTGCTGAAAGAGCCATCTTGTACAGCAGTAATACTGCACATGGAAAATGGTGGCTCCGAAAATTATGCTCCTTGCAAACGCTGAAGTACACACTCATATAATGTGTCCCCTCACACCGTCAAACCATCCCGGAAGTGGGACTTTCCTTTGTAATGTGACACAGCACAGCCGTCATTCCAACCCCCTTGGTGCCGGGCACCACCTCCTCAACGTTGTTTGGTTCTGTCACGGAACCCGCACTGTAATGTTATCCCTTGGCCATGCACAGTTAGCGGTGCCCGTCTTCTGA
The DNA here is from genome assembly GCF_032444005.1 of Ranitomeya imitator. NCBI lineage: Eukaryota > Metazoa > Chordata > Amphibia > Anura > Dendrobatidae > Ranitomeya > Ranitomeya imitator. Next base: position 109,700 of record NW_027193924.1, on the reverse strand, counting down.
CATCATGTAGGTGTCAGGCTGGCAGTGCCTGTGCGTCCAAGCTGCCCGAGATCCAACCTTGCAGTGTCATCTAATGTAGTCCCACTGCGGGCCAGGGATCCATGGGCATGCGCAGTGCATATCATCGCCTCTCACTCACCTCCTTCCTGCTTCTTCAGACTGTGCGGCGTCACGGCCGTGGCATGCTATTAGGGATCAGCTGACGCCGCCTAGTCTGAAGAAGCGTGAAGAAGGGGAGTGAGAGGCTAGTATATGCACTGCGCATGGCCATGGATACCAGGCCGACTGTGGGATCACATTAGACGACACTGCGAGGTGTGATTTCGGGCAGCGTGGACGCACAGGCGCAGCCAGGACGACAACAAATGATGTCAGAGGACGGGCAGCGCAAACTGTGCATGGCCAAGGGATAACATAACAGCGCAGGGTCCATGACGGAATCAAACAACGCTAAGGAGGCAGCGCACGGTGCCAAGGGGGTAGCAATGACGGCTGTGCTGTGTCACATTACAAAGGAAAGTCCCACCTCCGGGACGGTTGGACGGTGTGAGGGGACACATTACATGAGTGTGTAGTTCAGCGTTTGCAAGGAGCATAATTTCAAGAGCGACCTTTCCCTTGTGCAGTATTAGTGCTGCACATGGTGGCTCTTTCAGTAACAAACGCCTAGGGGGGGGGGGGGGACAGGTCCCCTTACATTTTAGTTGTGCCAGCGTGGCGGTCGCATGACACGTTGCCGGATACACAGCTGGGGATCAGCTGACGTTACTGAACCCCAATAACAGAGGAGCGACTGTTGACTGTGCACACAGCACTTCCAGGCACCAACTGGCGGTGTTAGAGCCCAGGGACAGCAGGAGGAGCAGATTGGAGGTATTGCCGCACACACAGCTGGGGATCAGCTGACGTTACTGAACCCCAATAACAGAGGAGCGACTGTTGACTGTGCACACAGCACTTCCAGGCACCAACTGGCGGTGTTAGAGCCCAGGGACAGCAGGAGGAGCAGATTGGAGGTATTGCCGCACACACAGCTGGGGATCAGCTGACGTTACTGAACCCCAATAACAGAGGAGCGACTGTTGACTGTGCACACAGCACTTCCAGGCACCAACTGGCGGTGTTAGAGCCCAGGGACAGCAGGAGGAGCAGAGGAACAGAGTGTAGGCCGAAGCCTGATTGGAGCAAGTTGAAAGGAAACCTTTAACCCCCCCCCCCAAGACGTTTGTAGCTGAAAGAGCCATGTTGTGCAGCACTAAGGATGCAAAAGGAAAAGGTTGCTCTTTTAATTATGCTCCTTGCAAACACCGAAGTAAACACTAAAAATGTGTCCCTTTATACCGTTAAACCGTTCCGGAGGTGCGAATTTCCTTCGTAATGGGACACAGCACAGCTGTCATTCCTATCCCCTTGATGCCGTGCGCTGCCTCCTCAGCGTTGTTTTAAGCTGCCACGGAGCCTGCGCTGTTCTGTTAGCCCTTGGCCATGCCCAATTAGCGCTGCCTGTCTTCTGACATAATTTGGTGTCAGGCTGTCAGTGCCTGTGCGTCCACGCTGCTCCAGATCCCACCTCGCAGTCTCATCTAACGTAATCCCACTGCGGGCCTTGGAACCATGGGCATGCACAGTGCATAACCTCGACTCTCACTCCCCTCCTTCCCTCTTCTTCAGACTGTGCGGTGTCACGGCCGTGGCATGCTAGGGATCAGCTGACGGCGCACAGTCTAAAGAAGGCGGAGGGAAATGAGCGAGAGCCCGAGGGGAAGATATGCACTGCGCATGCCCATGGATCCCAGGCCCGCAGTGTGACTCAATCAGAAGACACTGCGAGGCGGGATCTCGGGCACCGCGGCCGCACAGGCGCAGCCAGCCTGACACCAAATTATGTCAGAAGACAGGCAGCGCAAATAGGGCATGCCCAAGGGATAACAGAACAGCGCAGGCTCCGTGACAGCTTAAAACAACGCTGAGGAGGCAGCGCATGGCACCAAGGGGGTAGGAATGACGGCTGTGCTGCGTCACATTACGAAGGAAAGTCCCAGCTCCGGGACGGTATAACGGTATCAGTGAACACATTTTATAAGTGTTAAGTTCTGCGTGTGCAAAGAGCTAAAAAAAAAGAGCTACCTTTTCCTTGTGCAGCATTACTGCTGCACAAGATGGCTCTTTCAGTAACAAACGACGGGGGGGGGGGGGGACAGGTTCCCTTACATTTAGGTTGTTGTGCCAGCGTGGCGGTCGCAGGACACATTGCCGGCTACACAGCTGGGGATCAGCTGACGTTACTGAAACCCAATAACACTGGGTCGTATGTTTTTACTGTGCAGCCTGCACTTCTGAGCCGCAACTGGCGGTGTTGGAGCCCAGGAATAGCAGTTCAGGTGGTAGAAAGATGAACACAGCAGGAGACCTGGATGACACCCAATTACTTAATCAGGCAGAGGAGTGGCAAATTCCTGCGAGATCCAGGCCTGGTTCATTTTCAGGAAAGTAAGCCGGTCAACGTTATCGGAGGATAGTCGCATGCGACGGTCTGTTAGTACACCACCTGCGGCACTAAAGACACGTTCCGATAAGACACTAGCCGCAGGGCAAGCCAGCACCTCCAATGCATACTGGCTTAGCTCTGGCCATGTATCCAGCTTAGAGACCCAAAACTTGAACGGGGAAGAGCCGTCTGGGAGTACAGTAAGAGGGCAAGCCATGTAGTCTGTCACCATCTGACGGAACCGTTGCCTCCTGCTGACTGGAGCCGCCGGTGATGGTGTAGACATTTGGGGCGGGCACACAAAAGTGTGCCAGAGTTGTGCCATACTGGGCTTGCCTTGGGCAGAGGCACTGCTTCTGCTCCCTCTTTGGGCAGAGCCTCCCCCACTGCCTCGACGCACTGAGCTGCTTTGTAAAGCACTAGCAGCACTCCTCTCAGTTGGACAGGAGAAGATGATGGAATTCACCAGTGTGTCGTGGTACTCCCGCAATTTACGCTCCCGGGTCAACGCAGGGATGAGGTTTTGGACGTTGTCCCGGTAGCGAGGATCGAGGAGGGTGAACACCCAATAATCAGGCATGTTGAGAATGTGGTCGATGCGGCGGTCGTTTCTCAGGCACTGCAGCATGAAATCCACCATGTGCTGCAGAGTGCCAACCGGCCCAGAAACGCTGTCCCCTGCTTGAGACATGATCTCTGCCCGCTCGTCATCACCCCACCCTCGCTGTACACACTGACCACTGGACAATTGTGTCGCTCCCTCCTCTGGACGGAGCTCTTCCTCCTCCATTGACTCCTCCTCATCCTCCTCACAAATTGGCCCCTGCGTACCCCTTTGTGAGGAACCACGTGGCGCTGACTCTCCAGAAGCTGATGGAAAAGGTGACTCCTCATCCTCCACCTCTTCCACCACATCATCCCTTAACCCTTGCAAAGTTTGCTGAAGCAGGCAGATAAGGGGGACAGTCATGCTGACTAGTGCATCATCTGCACTTGCCATCCGCGTGGAATAATCAAAAGGACGCAAAACCTGGCAGACGTCCTTCATAGTGGCCCACTCTGTGGTTGTGAAGTCTGATCGGCGCTGACTGCGACTTCTTTGCGCCTGATGCAGCTGGTACTCCATAACTGCTTGCTGCTGCTCACACAACCGCTCCAACATATGTAACGTGGAATTCCACCGGGTAGGTAGGTCACATATGATGCGGTGTTCCGGAAGGCGGAATCGGCGCTGCAGAGCAGCAATGCGGGATCTGGCCAAGCTGGAACGCCGCAAGTGAGCACACTCTAGGCGGACCTTGTGCAGCAGGGCATCAAGATCCGGATAGTCCCTCAGAAAACTCTGCACAACCAAATTGAGCACATGTGCCAGACATGGGATGTGAGTGAGGTTGCCAAGGGCCAAAGCTGCCACCAGATTTCGGCCATTGTCACACACTACCATGCCTGGCTGGAGATTCGCTGGCAGTAACCACACATCGCTCTCCTGCTTGATGGCATTCCAGAGCTCCTGCGCTGTGTGGCTTCGATGCCCCAATGAAACTAGTTTCAAGACGGCCTGCTGACGTTTGGCCACGGCTGTGCTCATGTCGGTCATAGGTAAACGTTCACGGGTCCATGTGGAGGTGGACTGTGACGGATCCTGCAGAGAGGAATCAGAGGAACTGGTGTAAGAGGAGGAGTCGATGCGTACAGACTGGATTCCTGCAATCCTTGGAGTGGGCAGGACACGTCCTGCGCCACTCGCACGATCTGTACCTGGCTCAACAACATTAACCCAATGGGCAGTGAGGGAAACATATCGCCCCTGTCCATGCTGACTGGTCCACGCATCGGTGGTGAGGTGGACCTTGCTACTGACGGCGTTCAGTAGCGCATGTTTTATGTTTGCCTCAACATGCCTGTGCAGGGCAGGGACAGCCTGCCTGCTGAAGTAAAAGCGGCTGGGCACCTTGTACTGTGGGACTGCCAATGCCATCAAGTCACGGAAGCTGTCAGTCTCCACCAGCCTGAACGAGAGCATTTCCAGGGACAACAGTTTGGCAATGCCTGCATTCAGAGCCTGTGCTCGGGGGTGGTTGGCCGAGAATGCCCGCCTTTTCTCCCATGCCTGTACTACCGATGGCTGTAGAGTAGACTGGGAGTGTGAGGATGACTGGGAAGGTGGTGCTGTGGGTGGAATTACACAAGGTCTCTGGGAGGAAGCCAAACCAGCTGTGCGTGAGCTGGAGGAAGAGGCAACACGAGCTGAAGAGGTGGTAGCTGCCGCTGTTGGTTGGCCTACATCTTCAGTGTGTTTCTGTAACTCCACCGCGTGCCTGGTCCGCACATGTTTCCACATATTTGTGGTATTGAGGTTGCTGACATTTTTCCCTCTTTTTACTTTATGATGACACAGCTTGCATTTGACAAAACAAATGTCATCTGCAACTGTGTCAAAAAAGGACCAGGCACTGCAAGTCTTGGGAGCGCCCTTTTTGGCTTTGGAAAGAGACAGGCTCCTAACGGGTGCCAAAGTGGAGGCTACAGGCTCCGCAGTCTTCCCCCTCCCTCTCCCTCTTTGGCCCGTAAGAGGAAGCTCTTCCTCTGAGCTGCTCCCACCACCTTCCTGTTCCTCACGCCACGATGGGTCAAGGACCTCATCATCTCCACTACCCTCTGCCACCAACTGCTCCTCCTGGGTAGTCTCAGCAGCACAGTACGCACGAGAAAGCGGCACCTGAGTTTCATCATCAGATGCGTACTGCGCTGTGGTCACCGGAGGCACTGGCCCACCTGCCTCTTCAGAGTCAGAGAGAAAAAGCTGTTGGGCATCACTGCACACTGCCTCTTCTTCCATTTCTCCAATGCTGCTTGGCTGGCCCCCTGTTTCCAAGCCAAGAGATTCAGAGAACAGAAGTAGAGACGGCTCCTGTCCTGGGCTCTCTGACTGCCTGGCCAATTTGGCAGGTGGTGAAGAGACAGATGGCTGCTCTCCAGTGCTCTGTGCCTGAGAGGATGTGGCACTAACTGAAGTCGATGCCGAGGCGTTAGCTGCCATCCACCCGACAACGGCTTCAATTTGGTCTTCACGCAGCAGCGGTGCACGGCGCTCTCCGACAAAGCTGCGCATGAAGGACTGTTCCCTGCTGAAACTGAGTGACGACGAGTCACCGGCGCCCGCAGCAGGCACAGAATCACCACGTCCTCTCCCTGCTCCTCTCCCTGCTCCGCGCCCACGCCCACGTGCCTTACTCCCTGCCCTCTTCATCTTGGTTGACAGATAAAGATAAGCAGAAAAGTACTAAGGCCTTAGTGTGCTTATTCCTGTAATGCTCCTCCTAACAGGTGTAAGAAACACTAATGTTGTAAATTGTGGACTAAACTTTATTATTTTTCAAATGTGGCCTACACAAGTGTAAGTTGTGTTTGGTGAACTTAACCTTTTTTTTGGTGCAGATCGGGCTACAGAGCTAGTTTAAATCACACGGAGACCGTGCAGACAGCCGTAAACGGCGCTGCAAGGCCAAGAAACCCTCCTCTAGGTTATCCTATATAGTGTTTTTCCACTATTTAGCTGGATACAAGTGGAAAGACACTAATAGGAATTTTTTTTTTCAAATTTTAAACTGGCTGCACTATTTGAAAAAAAGGAAATTGTTTTTCAAGGTATGAGGCAGTAACGCACCCTGAGCTGAATCCAACCGGCTATGGCTGCACACAGACTACAGGGCGAGCTGGGCTCACACGGAGACCGTGCAGACAGCCGTAAACGGCGCTGCAAGGCCAAAAAACCCTCCTCTAGGTTATCCTATATAGTGTTTTTCCACTATTTAGCTGGATACGAGTGGAAAGACACTAATAGGAATTTTTTTTTTCAAATTTTAAACAGGCTGCACTATTTGAAAAAAAGGAAAATTTTTCTCAAGGTATGAGCCAGTAACGAACCCTGAGCTGAATCCAACCGGCTATGGCTGCACACAGACTACAGGGCGAGCTGGGCTCACACGGAGACCGTGCAGACAGCCGTAAACGGCGCTGCAAGGCCAAAAAACCCTCCTCTAGGTTATCCTATATAGTGTTTTTCCACTATTTAGCTGGATACGAGTGGAAAGACACTAATAGGAATTTTTTTTTTCAAATTTTAAACAGGCTGCACTATTTGAAAAAAAGGAAAATTTTTCTCAAGGTATGAGCCAGTAACGAACCCTGAGCTGAATCCAACCGGCTATGGCTGCACACAGACTACAGGGCGAGCTGGGCTCACACGGAGACCGTGCAGACAGCCGTAAACGGCGCTGCAAGGCCAAAAAACCCTCCTCTAGGTTATCCTATATAGTGTTTTTCCACTATTTAGCTGGATACGAGTGGAAAGACACTAATAGGAATTTTTTTTTCAAATTTTAAACAGGCTGCACTATTTGAAAAAAAGGAAAATTTTTCTCAAGGTATGAGCCAGTAACGAACCCTGAGCTGAATCCAACCGGCTATGGCTGCACACAGACTACAGGGCGAGCTGGGCTCACACGGAGACCGTGCAGACAGCCGTAAACGGCGCTGCAAGGCCCAAAAACCCCCCTCTAGGTTATCCTATGTAGTGTTTTTCCACAATAGAGCTGGAGACTGGTGGAAAAACACTAATAGGAAATTTGAGAAAAAATGTGCAGCAGGCTGCACTAAGAGCAAAAAAGAACAACTGTGTGAGGCAGTGTGAACCCCCCCTGAGCTGAATACAACCGGGTATATGGCTGCACACAGACTACAGAGTGAGCTGCACACACACACACACAGAGACCTTGCAGAACGCTGTTAAAACAGCGCTGCAAGGCAAGAGCAAGGTGAACAGTGAAGAACACACAGCGTTTTGCTAAATTAGCCTTTGGAAAGGAAAATAAAGCAATTAGCTAGCTCAACTGGCCCTCAGTTAGAACACAGCGTCCTGTCCCTAACTGAAATCACAGCAGAGTGAGCGCAAAATGGCGGCAGCGCTTTTTTATAGTGCAGAGTGACATCATTTCAGCAGCCAATCCAAGCCTTGCCAGTACTTACATGCCCACCATGCTAAACAGGATGTGCCCACACTTTCATTCATTCCTCATTGGCTGCTGCGTTCAATTTGAATTCTGGGAACTTCCGATTCCGGTATCCGATACGCGGGAAGTATCGGAATTCAGTATCGGAATTCCGATACCGCAAATATCGGCCGATACCCGATACTTGCGGTATCGGAATGCTCAACACTAGTAAAAGCACTATGATGAAAAGTGTGATATGTTTTCAGGTATCTCCTATACTAATAGAGCCACATGCTCACCGGTTTGCCACATGATGTAGGCCTATGGACTGAACAAGAAACCACCAAAAATTTTAACCAGTCATCGTTCTCACAACACTGAGGACCAGTCATTCGAAATGACTTCTCCATGCATTTTATGCATTGGTAAAAGCACTATGATGAAAAGTGTGATATGTTTTCAGGTATCTCCTATACTAATAGAGCCACATGCTCACCGGTTTGCCACATGATGTAGGCCTATGGACTGAACAAGAAACCACCAAAAATTTTAACCAGTCATCGTTCTCACAACACTGAGGACCAGTCATTCGAAATGACTTCACCATGCATTTTATGCATTGGTAAAAGCACTATGATGAAAAGTGTGATATGTTTTCAGGTATCTCCTATACTAATAGAGCCACATGCTCACCGGTTTGCCACATGATGTAGGCCTATGGACTGAAGAAGAAACCACCAAAAATTTTAATCAGTCATCGTTCTCACAACACTGAGGACCAGTCATTCGAAATGACTTCTCCATGCATTTTATGCATTGGTAAAAGCACTATGATGAAAAGTGTGATATGTTTTCAGGTATCTCCTATACTAATAGAGCCACATGCTCACCGGTTTGCCACATGATGTAGGCCTATGGACTGAACAAGAAACCACCAAAAATTTTAACCAGTCATCGTTCTCACAACACTGAGGACCAGTCATTCGAAATGACTTTTTCATGCATTTTATGCATTGGTAAAAGCACTATGATGAAAAGTGTGATATGTTTTCAGGTATCTCCTATACTAATAGAGCCACATGCTCACCGGTTTGCCACATGATGTAGGCCTATGGACTGAACAAGAAACCACCAAAAATATTAACCAGTCATCGTTCTCACAACACTGAGGACCAGTCATTCGAAATGACTTCTCCATGCATTTTATGCATTGGTAAAAGCACTATGATGAAAAGTGTGATATGTTTTCAGGTATCTCCTATACTAATAGAGCCACATGCTCACCGGTTTGCCACATGATGTAGGCCTATGGACTGAACAAGAAACCACCAAAAATTTTAACCAGTCATCGTTCTCACAACACTGAGGACCAGTCATTCGAAATGACTTCTCCATGCATTTTATGCATTGGTAAAAGCACTATGATGAAAAGTGTGATATGTTTTCAGGTATCTCCTATACTAATAGAGCCACATGCTCACCGGTTTGCCACATGATGTAGGCCTATGGACTGAACAAGAAACCACCAAAAATTTTAACCAGTCATCGTTCTCACAACACTGAGGACCAGTCATTCGAAATGACTTCTCCATGCATTTTATGCATTGGTAAAAGCACTATGATGAAAAGTGTGATATGTTTTCAGGTATCTCCTATACTAATAGAGCCACATGCTCACCGGTTTGCCACATGATGTAGGCCTATGGACTGAACAAGAAACCACCAAAAATATTAACCAGTCATCGTTCTCACAACACTGAGGACCAGTCATTCGAAATGACTTCTCCATGCATTTTATGCATTGGTAAAAGCACTATGATGAAAAGTGTGATATGTTTTCAGGTATCTCCTATACTAATAGAGCCACATGCTCACCGGTTTGCCACATGATGTAGGCCTATGGACTGAACAAGAAACCACCAAAAATTTTAACCAGTCATCGTTCTCACAACACTGAGGACCAGTCATTCGAAATGACTTCTCCATGCATTTTATGCATTGGTAAAAGCACTATGATGAAAAGTGTGATATGTTTTCAGGTATCTCCTATACTAATAGAGCCACATGCTCACCGGTTTGCCACATGATGTAGGCCCATGGACTGAACAAGAAACCACCAAAAATTTTAACCAGTCATCGTTCTCACAACACTGAGGACCAGTCATTCGAAATGACTTCTCCATGCATTTTATGCATTGGTAAAAGCACTATGATGAAAAGTGTGATATGTTTTCAGGTATCTCCTATACTAATAGAGTCACATGCTCACCGGTTTGCCACATGATGTAGGCCCATGGACTGAACAAGAAACCACCAAAAATTTTAACCAGTCATCGTTCTCACAACACTGAGGACCAGTCATTCGAATTGACTTCTCCATGCATTTTATGCATTGGTAAAAGCACTATGATGAAAAGTGTGATATGTTTTCAGGTATCTCCTATACTAATAGAGCCACATGCTCACCGGTTTGCCACATGATGTAGGCCTATGGACTGAACAAGAAACCACCAAAATTTTAACCAGTCATCGTTCTCACAACACTGAGGACCAGTCATTCGAAATGACTTCTCCATGCATTTTATGCATTGGTAAAAGCACTATGATGAAAAGTGTGATATGTTTTCAGGTATCTCCTATACTTATAGAGCCACATGCTCACCGGTTTGCCACATGATGTAGGCCTATGGACTGAACAAGAAACCACCAAAAATTTTAACCAGTCATCGTTCTCACAACACTGAGGACCAGTCATTCGAAATGACTTCTCCATGCATTTTATGCATTGGTAAAAGCACTATGATGAAAAGTGTGATATGTTTTCAGTTATCTCCTATACTAATAGAGCCACATGCTCACCGGTTTGCCACATGATGTAGGCCCATGGACTGAACAAGAAACCACCAAAAATTTTAACCAGTCATCGTTCTCACAACACTGAGGACCAGTCATTCGAAATGACTTCTCCATGCATTTTATGCATTGGTAAAAGCACTATGATGAAAAGTGTGATATGTTTTCAGGTATCTCCTATACTAATAGAGTCACATGCTCACCGGTTTGCCACATGATGTAGGCCCATGGACTGAACAAGAAACTACCAAAAATTTTAACCAGTCATCGTTCTCACAACACTGAGGACCAGTCATTCGAATTGACTTCTCCATGCATTTTATGCATTGGTAAAAGCACTATGATGAAAAGTGTGATATGTTTTCAGGTATCTCCTATACTAATAGAGCCACATGCTCACCGGTTTGCCACATGATGTAGGCCTATGGACTGAACAAGAAACCACCAAAATTTTAACCAGTCATCGTTCTCACAACACTGAGGACCAGTCATTCGAAATGACTTCTCCATGCATTTTATGCATTGGTGAAAGCACTATGATGAAAAGTGTGATATGTTTTCAGGTATCTCCTATACTAATAGAGCCACATGCTCACCGGTTTGCCACATGATGTAGGCCTATGGACTGAACAAGAAACCACCAAAAATTTTAACCAGTCATCGTTCTCACAACACTGAGGACCAGTCATTCGAATTGACTTCTCCATGCATTTTATGCATTGGTAAAAGCACTATGATGAAAAGTGTGATATGTTTTCAGGTATCTCCTATACTAATAGAGCCACATGCTCACCGGTTTGCCACATGATGTAGGCCTATGGACTGAACAAGAAACCACCAAAATTTTAACCAGTCATCGTTCTCACAACACTGAGGACCAGTCATTCGAAATGACTTCTCCATGCATTTTATGCATTGGTAAAAGCACTGTGATGAAAAGTGTGATATGTTTTCAGGTATCTCCTATACTAATAGAGCCACATGCTCACCGGTTTGCCACATGATGTAGGCCTATAGACTGAACAAGAAACCACCAAAAATTTTAACCAGTCATCGTTCTCACAACACTGAGGACCAGTCATTCGAAATGACTTCTCCATGCATTTTATGCATTGGTAAAAGCACTATGATGAAAAGTGTGATATGTTTTCAGGTATCTCCTATACTAATAGAGCCACATGCTCACCGGTTTGCCACATGATGTAGGCATATGGACTGAACAAGAAACCACCAAAAATTTTAACCAGTCATCGTTCTCACAACACTGAGGACCAGTCATTCGAAATGACTTCTCCATGCATTTTATGCATTGGTAAAAGCACTATGATGAAAAGTGTGATATGTTTTCAGGTATCTCCTATACTAATAGAGCCACATGCTCACCGGTTTGCCACATGATGTAGGCATATGGACTGAACAAGAAACCACCAAAAATTTTAACCAGTCATCGTTCTCACAACACTGAGGACCAGTCATTCGAAATGACTTCTCCATGCATTTTATGCATTGGTAAAAGCACTATGATGAAAAGTGTGATATGTTTTCAGGTATCTCCTATACTAATAGAGCCACATGCTCACCGGTTTGCCACATGATGTAGGCCTATGGACTGAACAAGAAACCACCAAAAATTTTAACCAGTCATCGTTCTCACAACACTGAGGACCAGTCATTCGAAATGACTTCTCCATGCATTTTATGCATTGGTAAAAGCACTATGATGAAAAGTGTGATATGTTTTCAGGTATCTCCTATACTAATAGAGCCACATGCTCACCGGTTTGCCACATGATGTAGGCATATGGACTGAACAAGAAACCACCAAAAATTTTAACCAGTCATCGTTCTCACAACACTGAGGACCAGTCATTCGAAATGACTTCTCCATGCATTTTATGCATTGGTAAAAGCACTATGATGAAAAGTGTGATATGTTTTCAGGTATCTCCTATACTAATAGAGCCACATGCTCACCGGTTTGCCACATGATGTAGGCCTATGGACTGAACAAGAAACCACCAAAAATTTTAACCAGTCATCGTTCTCACAACACTGAGGACCAGTCATTCGAAATGACTTCTCCATGCATTTTCTGCATTGGTAAAAGCACTATGATGAAAAGTGTGATATGTTTTCAGGTATCTCCTATACTAATAGAGCCACATGCTCACCGGTTTGCCACATGATGTAGGCCTATGGACTGAACAAGAAACCACCAAAAATTTTAACCAGTCATCGTTCTCACAACACTGAGGACCAGTCATTCGAAATGACTTCTCCATGCATTTTATGCATTGGTAAAAGCACTATGATGAAAAGTGTGATATGTTTTCAGGTATCTCCTATACTAATAGAGCCACATGCTCACCGGTTTGCCACATGATGTAGGCATATGGACTGAACAAGAAACCACCAAAAATTTTAACCAGTCATCGTTCTCACAACACTGAGGACCAGTCATTCGAAATGACTTCTCCATGCATTTTATGCATTGGTAAAAGCACTATGATGAAAAGTGTGATATGTTTTCAGGTATCTCCTATACTAATAGAGCCACATGCTCACCGGTTTGCCACATGATGTAGGCCTATGGACTGAACAAGAAACCACCAAAAATTTTAACCAGTCATCGTTCTCACAACACTGAGGACCAGTCATTCGAAATGACTTCTCCATGCATTTTATGCATTGGTAAAAGCACTATGATGAAAAGTGTGATATGTTTTCAGGTATCTCCTATACTAATAGAGCCACATGCTCACCGGTTTGCCACATGATGTAGGCCTATGGACTGAACAAGAAACCACCAAAAATTTTAACCAGTCATCGTTCTCACAACACTGAGGACCAGTCATTCGAAATGACTTCTAAATGCATTTTATGCATTGGTAAAAGCACTATGATGAAAAGTGTGATATGTTTTCAGGTATCTCCTATACTAATAGAGCCACATGCTCACCGGTTTGCCACATGATGTAGGCCCATGGACTGAACAAGAAACCACCAAAAATTTTAACCAGTCATCGTTCTCACAACACTGAGGACCAGTCATTCGAAATGACTTCTCCATGCATTTTATGCATTGGTAAAAGCACTATGATGAAAAGTGTGATATGTTTTCAGGTATCTCCTATACTAATAGAGCCACATGCTCACCGGTTTGCCACATGATGTAGGCCTATGGACTGAACAAGAAACCACCAAAAATTTTAACCAGTCATCGTTCTCACAACACTGAGGACCAGTCATTCGAAATGACTTCTCCATGCATTTTATGCATTGGTAAAAGCACTATGATGAAAAGTGTGATATGTTTTCAGGTATCTCCTATACTAATAGAGCCACATGCTCACCGGTTTGCCACATGATGTAGGCCTATGGACTGAACAAGAAACCACCAAAAATTTTAACCAGTCATCGTTCTCACAACACTGAGGACCAGTCATTCGAAATGACTTCTCCATGCATTTTATGCATTGGTAAAAGCACTATGATGAAAAGTGTGATATGTTTTCAGGTATCTCCTATACTAATAGAGCCACATGCTCACCGGTTTGCCACATGATGTAGGCCTATGGACTGAACAAGAAACCACCAAAAATTTTAACCAGTCATCGTTCTCACAACACTGAGGACCAGTCATTCGAAATGACTTCTCCATGCATTTTATGCATTGGTAAAAGCACTATGATGAAAAGTGTGATATGCTTTCAGGTTTCTCCTATACTAATAGAGCCACATGCTCACCGGTTTGCCACATGATGTAGGCCTATGGACTGAACAAGAAACCACCAAAAATTTTAACCAGTCATCGTTCTCACAACACTGAGGACCAGTCATTCGAAATGACTTCTCCATGCATTTTATGCATTGGTAAAAGCACTATGATGAAAAGTGTGATGTTTTCAGGTTTCTCCTATACTAATAGAGCCACATGCTCACCGGTTTGCCACATGATGTAGGCCTATGGACTGAACAAGAAACCACCAAAAATTTTAACCAGTCATCGTTCTCACAACACTGAGGACCAGTCATTCGAAATGACTTCTCCATGCATTTTATGCATTGGTAAAAGCACTATGATGAAAAGTGTGATATGTTTTCAGGTATCTCCTATACTAATAGAGCCACATGCTCACCGGTTTGCCACATGATGTAGGCCTATGGACTGAACAAGAAACCACCAAAAATTTTAACCAGTCATCGTTCTTACAACACTGAGGACCAGTCATTCGAAATGACTTCTCCATGCATTTTATGCATTGGTAAAAGCACTATGATGAAAAGTGTGATATGTTTTCAGGTATCTCCTATACTAATAGAGCCACATGCTCACCGGTTTGCCACACGATGTAGGCCCATGGACTGAACAAGAAACCACCAAAAATTTTAACCAGTCATCGTTCTCACAACACTGAGGACCAGTCATTCGAAATGACTTCTCCATGCATTTTATGCATTGGTAAAAGCACTATGATGAAAAGTGTGATATGTTTTCAGGTATCTCCTATACTAATAGAGCCACATGCTCACCGGTTTGCCACATGATGTAGGCCTATGGACCGAACAAGAAACCACCAAAAATTTTAACCAGTCATCGTTCTCACAACACTGAGGACCAGTCATTCGAAATGACTTCTCCATGCATTTTTTGCATTGGTAAAAGCACTATGATGAAAAGTGTGATATGTTTTCAGGTATCTCCTATACTAATAGAACCACATGCTCACCGGTTTGCCACATGATGTAGGCCTATGGACTGAACAAGAAACTACCAAAAATTTTAACCAGTCATCGTTCTCACAACACTGAGGACCAGTCATTCGAAATGACTTCTCCATGCATTTTATGCATTGGTAAAAGCACTATGATGAAAAGTGTGATATGTTTTCAGGTATCTCCTATACTAATAGAGCCACATGCTCACCGGTTTGCCACATGATGTAGGCCTATGGACTGAACAAGAAACCACCAAAAATTTTAACCAGTCATCGTTCTCACAACACTGAGGACCAGTCATTCGAAATGACTTCTCCATGCATTTTATGCATTGGTAAAAGCACTATGATGAAAAGTGTGATATGTTTTCAGGTATCTCCTATACTAATAGAGCCACATGCTCACCGGTTTGCCACATGATGTAGGCCCATGGACTGAACAAGAAACCACCAAAAATTTTAACCAGTCATCGTTCTCACAACACTGAGGACCAGTCATTCGAAATGACTTCTCCATGCATTTTATGCATTGGTAAAAGCACTATGATGAAAAGTGTGATATGTTTTCAGGTATCTCCTATACTAATAGAGCCACATGCTCACCGGTTTGCCACATGATGTAGGCCTATGGACTGAACAAGAAACCACCAAAAATTTTAACCAGTCATCGTTCTCACAACACTGAGGACCAGTCATTCGAAATGACTTCTCCATGCATTTTATGCATTGGTAAAAGCACTATGATGAAAAGTGTGATATGTTTTCAGGTATCTCCTATACTAATAGAACCACATGCTCACCGGTTTGCCACATGATGTAGGCCTATGGACTGAACAAGAAACCACCAAAAATTTTAACCAGTCATCGTTCTCACAACACTGAGGACCAGTCATTCGAAATGACTTCTCCATGCATTTTATGCATTGGTAAAAGCACTATGATGAAAAGTGTGATATGTTTTCAGGTATCTCCTATACTAATAGAGCCACATGCTCACCGGGTTGCCACATGATGTAGGCCTATGGACTGAACAAGAAACCACCAAAAATTTTAACCAGTCATCGTTCTCACAACACTGAGGACCAGTCATTCGAAATGACTTCTCCATGCATTTTATGCATTGGTAAAAGCACTATGATGAAAAGTGTGATATGTTTTCAGGTATCTCCTATACTAATAGAGCCACATGCTCACCGGTTTGCCACATGATGTAGGCCCATGGACTGAACAAGAAACCACCAAAAATTTTAACCAGTCATCGTTCTCACAACACTGAGGACCAGTCATTCGAAATGACTTCTCCATGCATTTTATGCATTGGTAAAAGCACTATGATGAAAAGTGTGATATGTTTTCAGGTATCTCCTATACTAATAGAGCCACATGCTCACCGGTTTGCCACATGATGTAGGCCTATGGACTGAACAAGAAACCACCAAAAATTTTAACCAGTCATCGTTCTCACAACACTGAGGACCAGTCATTCGAAATGACTTCTCCATGCATTTTATGCATTGGTAAAAGCACTATGATGAAAAGTGTGATATGTTTTCAGGTATCTCCTATACTAATAGAGCCACATGCTCACCGGTTTGCCACATGATGTAGGCCTATGGACTGAACAAGAAACCACCAAAAATTTTAACCAGTCATCGTTCTCACAACACTGAGGACCAGTCATTCGAAATGACTTCTCCATGCATTTTATGCATTGGTAAAAGCACTATGATGAAAAGTGTGATATGTTTTCAGGTATCTCCTATACTAATAGAGCCACATGCTCACCGGTTTGCCACATGATGTAGGCCTATGGACTGAACAAGAAACCACCAAAAATTTTAACCAGTCATCGTTCTCACAACACTGAGGACCAGTCATTCGAAATGACTTCTCCATGCATTTTATGCATTGGTAAAAGCACTATGATGAAAAGTGTGATATGTTTTCAGGTATCTCCTATCCTAATAGAGCCACATGCTCACCGGTTTGCCACATGATGTAGGCCTATGGACTGAACAAGAAACCACCAAAAATTTTAACCAGTCATCGTTCTCACAACACTGAGGACCAGTCATTCGAAATGACTTCTCCATGCATTTTATGCATTGGTAAAAGCACTATGATAAAAAGTGTGATATGTTTTCAGGTATCTCCTATACTAATAGAGCCACATGCTCACCGGTTTGCCACATGATGTAGGCCTATGGACTGAACAAGAAACCACCAAAAATTTTAACCAGTCATCGTACTCACAACACTGAGGACCAGTCATTCGAAATGACTTCTCCATGCATTTTATGCATTGGTAAAAGCACTATGATGAAAAGTGTGATGTTTTCAGGTATCTCCTATACTAATAGAGCCACATGCTCACCGGTTTGCCACATGATGTAGGCCTATGGACTGAACAAGAAACCACCAAAAATTTTAACCAGTCATCGTTCTCCCAACACTGAGGACCAGTCATTCGAAATGACTTCTCCATGCATTTTATGCATTGGTAAAAGCACTATGATGAAAAGTGTGATGTTTTCAGGTATCTCCTATACTAATAGAGCCACATGCTCACCGGTTTGCCACATGATGTAGGCCTATGGACTGAACAAGAAACCACCAAAAATTTTAACC
The DNA here is from genome assembly GCF_032444005.1 of Ranitomeya imitator. NCBI lineage: Eukaryota > Metazoa > Chordata > Amphibia > Anura > Dendrobatidae > Ranitomeya > Ranitomeya imitator. The sequence goes on along the minus strand of NW_027193924.1, from coordinate 92,019 downwards.
AGTCATCGTTCTCACAACACTGAGGACCAGTCATTCGAAATGACTTCTCCATGCATTTTATGCATTGGTAAAAGCACTATGATGAAAAGTGTGATATGTTTTCAGGTATCTCCTATACTAATAGAGCCACATGCTCACCGGTTTGCCACATGATGTAGGCCTATGGACTGAACAAGAAACCACCAAAAATTTTAACCAGTCATCGTTCTCACAACACTGAGGACCAGTCATTCGAAATGACTTCTCCATGCATTTTATGCATTGGTAAAAGCACTATGATGAAAAGTGTGATGTTTTCAGGTATCTCCTATACTAATAGAGCCACATGCTCACCGGTTTGCCACATGATGTAGGCCTATGGACTGAACAAGAAACCACCAAAAATTTTAACCAGTCATCGTTCTCACAACACTGAGGACCAGTCATTCGAAATGACTTCTCCATGCATTTTATGCATTGGTAAAAGCACTATGATGAAAAGTGTGATATGTTTTCAGGTATCTCCTATACTAATAGAGCCACATGCTCACCGGTTTGCCACATGATGTAGGCCTATGGACTGAACAAGAAACGACCAAAAATTTTAACCAGTCATCGTTCTCACAACACTGAGGACCAGTCATTCGAAATGACTTCTCCATGCATTTTATGCATTGGTAAAAGCACTATGATGAAAAGTGTGATATGTTTTCAGGTATCTCCTATACTAGTAGAGCCACATGCTCACCGGTTTGCCACATGATGTAGGCCTATGGACTGAACAAGAAACCACCAAAAATTTTAACCAGTCATCGTTCTCACAACACTGAGGACCAGTCATTCGAAATGACTTCTCCATGCATTTTATGCATTGGTAAAAGCACTATGATGAAAAGTGTGATATGTTTTCAGGTATCTCCTATACTAATAGAGCCACATGCTCACCGGTTTGCCACATGATGTAGGCCTATGGACTGAACAATTAACCACCAAAAATTTTAACCAGTCATCGTTCTCACAACACTGAGGACCAGTCATTCGAAATGACTTCTCCATGCATTTTATGCATTGGTAAAAGCACTATGATGAAAAGTGTGATATGTTTTCAGGTATCTCCTATACTAATAGAGCCACATGCTCACCGGTTTGCCACATGATGTAGGCCTATGGACTGAACAAGAAACCACCAAAAATTTTAACCAGTCATCGTTTTCACAACACTGAGGACCAGTCATTCGAAATGACTTCTCCATGCATTTTATGCATTGGTAAAAGCACTATGATGAAAAGTGTGATATGTTTTCAGGTATCTCCTATACTAATAGAGCCACATGCTCACCGGTTTGCCACATGATGTAGGCCTATGGACTGAACAAGAAACCACCAAAAATTTTAACCAGTCATCGTTCTCACAACACTGAGGACCAGTCATTCGAAATGACTTCTCCATGCATTTTATGCATTGGTAAAAGCACTATGATGAAAAGTGTGATATGTTTTCAGGTATCTCCTATACTAATAGAGCCACATGCTCACCGGTTTGCCACATGATGTAGGCCTATGGACTGAACAAGAAACCACCAAAAATTTTAACCAGTCATCGTTCTCACAACACTGAGGACCAGTCATTCGAAATGACTTCTCCATGCATTTTATGCATTGGTAAAAGCACTATGATGAAAAGTGTGATATGTTTTCAGGTATCTCCTATACTAATAGAGCCACATGCTCACCGGTTTGCCACATGATGTAGGCCTATGGACTGAACAAGAAACCACCAAAAATTTTAACCAGTCATCGTTCTCACAACACTGAGGACCAGTCATTCGAAATGACTTCTCCATGCATTTTATGCATTGGTAAAAGCACTATGATGAAAAGTGTGATATGTTTTCAGGTATCTCCTATACTAATAGAGCCACATGCTCACCGGTTTGCCACATGATGTAGGCCTATGGACTGAACAAGAAACCACCAAAAATTTTAACCAGTCATCGTTCTCACAACACTGAGGACCAGTCATTCGAAATGACTTCTCCATGCATTTTATGCATTGGTAAAAGCACTATGATGAAAAGTGTGATATGTTTTCAGGTATCTCCTATACTAATAGAGCCACATGCTCACCGGTTTGCCACATGATGTAGGCCTATGGACTGAACAAGAAACCACCAAAAATTTTAACCAGTCATCGTTCTCACAACACTGAGGACCAGTCATTCGAAATGACTTCTCCATGCATTTTATGCATTGGTAAAAGCACTATGATGAAAAGTGTGATATGTTTTCAGGTATCTCCTATACTAATAGAGCCACATGCTCACCGGTTTGCCACATGATGTAGGCCTATGGACTGAACAAGAAACCACCAAAAATTTTAACCAGTCATCGTTCTCACAACACTGAGGACCAGTCATTCGAAATGACTTCTCCATGCATTTTATGCATTGGTAAAAGCACTATGATGAAAAGTGTGATATGTTTTCAGGTATCTCCTATACTAATAGAGCCACATGCTCACCGGTTTGCCACATGATGTAGGCCTATGGACTGAACAAGAAACCACCAAAAAATTTTAACCAGTCATCGTTCTCACAACACTGAGGACCAGTCATTCGAAATGACTTCTCCATGCATTTTATGCATTGGTAAAAGCACTATGATGAAAAGTGTGATATGTTTTCAGGTATCTCCTATACTAATAGAGCCACATGCTCACCGGTTTGCCACATGATGTAGGCCTATGGACTGAACAAGAAACCACCAAAAATTTTAACCAGTCATCGTTCTCACAACACTGAGGACCAGTCATTCGAAATGACTTCACCATGCATTTTATGCATTGGTAAAAGCACTATGATGAAAAGTGTGATATGTTTTCAGGTATCTCCTATACTAATAGAGCCACATGCTCACCGGTTTGCCACATGATGTAGGCTTATGGACTGAACAAGAAACCACCAAAAATTTTAACCAGTCATCGTTCTCACAACACTGAGGACCAGTCATTCTAAATGACTTCTCCATGCATTTTATGCATTGGTAAAAGCACTATGATGAAAAGTGTGATATGTTTTCAGGTATCTCCTATACTAATAGAGCCACATGCTCACCGGTTTGCCACATGATGTAGGCCTATGGACTGAACAAGAAACCACCAAAAATTTTAACCAGTCATTGTTCTCACAACACTGAGGACCAGTCATTCGAAATGACTTCTCCATGCATTTTATGCATTGGTAAAAGCACTATGATGAAAAGTGTGATATGTTTTCAGGTATCTCCTATACTAATAGAGCCACATGCTCACCGGTTTGCCACATGATGTAGGCCTATGGACTGAACAAGAAACCACCAAAAATTTTAACCAGTCATCGTTCTCACAACACTGAGGACCAGTCATTCGAAATGACTTCTCCATGCATTTTATGCATTGGTAAAAGCACTATGATGAAAAGTGTGATATGTTTTCAGGTATCTCCTATACTAATAGAGCCACATGCTCACCGGTTTGCCACATGATGTAGGCCTATGGACTGAACAAGAAACCACCAAAAATTTTAACCAGTCATCGTTCTCACAACACTGAGGACCAGTCATTCGAAATGACTTCTCCATGCATTTTATGCATTGGTAAAAGCACTATGATGAAAAGTGTGATATGTTTTCAGGTATCTCCTATACTAATAGAGCCACATTCTCACCGGTTTGCCACATGATGTAGGCCTATGGACTGAACAAGAAACCACCAAAAATTTTAACCAGTCATCGTTCTCACAACACTGAGGACCAGTCATTCGAAATGACTTCTCCATGCATTTTATGCATTGGTAAAAGCACTATGATGAAAAGTGTGATATGTTTTCAGGTATCTCCTATACTAATAGAGCCACATGCTCACCGGTTTGCCACATGATGTAGGCCTATGGACTGAACAAGAAACCACCAAAAATTTTAACCAGTCATCGTTCTCACAACACTGAGGACCAGTCATTCGAAATGACTTCTCCATGCATTTTATGCATTGGTAAAAGCACTATGATGAAAAGTGTGATATGTTTTCAGGTATCTCCTATACTAATAGAGCCACATGCTCACCGGTTTGCCACATGATGTAGGCCTATGGACTGAACAAGAAACCACCAAAAATTTTAACCAGTCATCGTTCTCACAACACTGAGGACCAGTCATTCGAAATGACTTCTCCATGCATTTTATGCATTGGTAAAAGCACTATGATGAAAAGTGTGATATGTTTTCAGGTATCTCCTATACTAATAGAGCCACATGCTCACCGGTTTGCCACATGATGTAGGCCCATGGACTGAACAAGAAACCACCAAAAATTTTAACCAGTCATCGTTCTCACAACACTGAGGACCAGTCATTCGAAATGACTTCTCCATGCATTTTATGCATTGGTAAAAGCACTATGATGAAAAGTGTGATATGTTTTCAGGTATCTCCTATACTAATAGAGTCACATGCTCACCGGTTTGCCACATGATGTAGGCCCATGGACTGAACAAGAAACCACCAAAAATTTTAACCAGTCATCGTTCTCACAACACTGAGGACCAGTCATTCGAATTGACTTCTCCATGCATTTTATGCATTGGTAAAAGCACTATGATGAAAAGTGTGATATGTTTTCAGGTATCTCCTATACTAATAGAGCCACATGCTCACCGGTTTGCCACATGATGTAGGCCTATGGACTGAACAAGAAACCACCAAAATTTTAACCAGTCATCGTTCTCACAACACTGAGGACCAGTCATTCGAAATGACTTCTCCATGCATTTTATGCATTGGTAAAAGCACTATGATGAAAAGTGTGATATGTTTTCAGGTATCTCCTATACTAATAGAGCCACATGCTCACCGGTTTGCCACATGATGTAGGCCTATGGACTGAACAAGAAACCACCAAAAATTTTAACCAGTCATCGTTCTCACAACACTGAGGACCAGTCATTCGAAATTACTTCTCCATGCATTTTATGCATTGGTAAAAGCACTATGATGAAAAGTGTGATATGTTTTCAGGTATCTCCTATACTAATAGAGCCACATGCTCACCGGTTTGCCACATGATGTAGGCTTATGGACTGAACAAGAAACCACCAAAAATTTTAACCAGTCATCGTTCTCACAACACTGAGGACCAGTCATTCGAAATGACTTCTCCATGCATTTTCTGCATTGGTAAAAGCACTATGATGAAAAGTGTGATATGTTTTCAGATATCTCCTATGCTCACCGGTTTGCCACATGATGTAGGCCTATGGACTGAACAAGAAACCACCAAAAATTTTAACCAGTCATCGTTCTCACAACACTGATTACCAGTCATTCGAAATGACTTCATGCATTTTATGCATTGGTAAAAGCACTATGATGAAAAGTGTGATATGTTTTCAGGTATCTCCTATACTAATAGAGCCACATGCTCACCGGTTTGCCACATGATGTAGGCCCATGGACTGAACAAGAAACCACCAAAAATTTTAACCAGTCATCGTTCTCACAACACTGAGGACCAGTCATTCGAAATGACTTCTCCATGCATTTTATGCATTGGTAAAAGCACTATGATGAAAAGTGTGTTATGTTTTCAGGTATCTCCTATACTAATAGAGCCACATGCTCACCGGTTTGCCACATGATGTAGGCCTATGGACTGAACAAGAAACCACCAAAAATTTTAACCAGTCATCGTTCTCACAACACTGAGGACCAGTCATTCGAAATGACTTCTCCATGCATTTTATGCATTGGTAAAAGCACTATGATGAAAAGTGTGATATGTTTTCAGGTATCTCCTATACTAATAGAGCCATATGCTCACCGGTTTGCCACATGATGTAGGCCTATGGACTGAACAAGAAACCACCAAAAATTTTAACCAGTCATCGTTCTCACAACACTGATGACCAGTCATTCGAAATGACTTCTCCATGCATTTTATGCATTGGTAAAAGCACTATGATGAAAAGTGTGATATGTTTTCAGGTATCTCCTATACTAATAGAGCCACATGCTCACCGGTTTGCCACATGATGTAGGCCTATGGACTGAACAAGAAACCACCAAAAATTTTAACCAGTCATCGTTCTCACAACACTGAGGACCAGTCATTCGAAATGACTTCTCCATGCATTTTATGCATTGGTAAATGCACTATGATGAAAAGTGTGATATGTTTTCAGGTATCTCCTATACTAATAGAGCCACATGCTCACCGGTTTGCCACATGATGTAGGCCTATGGACTGAACAAGAAACCACCAAAAATTTTAACCAGTCATCGTTCTCACAACACTGAGGACCAGTCATTCGAAATGACTTCACCATGCATTTTATGCATTGGTAAAAGCACTATGATGAAAAGTGTGATATGTTTTCAGGTATCTCCTATACTAATAGAGCCACATGCTCACCGGTTTGCCACATGATGTAGGCTTATGGACTGAACAAGAAACCACCAAAAATTTTAACCAGTCATCGTTCTCACAACACTGAGGACCAGTCATTCTAAATGACTTCTCCATGCATTTTATGCATTGGTAAAAGCACTATGATGAAAAGTGTGATATGTTTTCAGGTATCTCCTATACTAATAGAGCCACATGCTCACCGGTTTGCCACATGATGTAGGCCTATGGACTGAACAAGAAACCACCAAAAATTTTAACCAGTCATTGTTCTCACAACACTGAGGACCAGTCATTCGAAATGACTTCTCCATGCATTTTATGCATTGGTAAAAGCACTATGATGAAAAGTGTGATATGTTTTCAGGTATCTCCTATACTAATAGAGCCACATGCTCACCGGTTTGCCACATGATGTAGGCCTATGGACTGAACAAGAAACCACCAAAAATTTTAACCAGTCATCGTTCTCACAACACTGAGGACCAGTCATTCGAAATGACTTCTCCATGCATTTTATGCATTGGTAAAAGCACTATGATGAAAAGTGTGATATGTTTTCAGGTATCTCCTATACTAATAGAGCCACATGCTCACCGGTTTGCCACATGATGTAGGCCTATGGACTGAACAAGAAACCACCAAAAATTTTAACCAGTCATCGTTCTCACAACACTGAGGACCAGTCATTCGAAATGACTTCTCCATGCATTTTATGCATTGGTAAAAGCACTATGATGAAAAGTGTGATATGTTTTCAGGTATCTCCTATACTAATAGAGCCACATTCTCACCGGTTTGCCACATGATGTAGGCCTATGGACTGAACAAGAAACCACCAAAAATTTTAACCAGTCATCGTTCTCACAACACTGAGGACCAGTCATTCGAAATGACTTCTCCATGCATTTTATGCATTGGTAAAAGCACTATGATGAAAAGTGTGATATGTTTTCAGGTATCTCCTATACTAATAGAGCCACATGCTCACCGGTTTGCCACATGATGTAGGCCTATGGACTGAACAAGAAACCACCAAAAATTTTAACCAGTCATCGTTCTCACAACACTGAGGACCAGTCATTCGAAATGACTTCTCCATGCATTTTATGCATTGGTAAAAGCACTATGATGAAAAGTGTGATATGTTTTCAGGTATCTCCTATACTAATAGAGCCACATGCTCACCGGTTTGCCACATGATGTAGGCCTATGGACTGAACAAGAAACCATCAAAAATTTTAACCAGTCATCGTTCTCACAACACTGAGGACCAGTCATTCGAAATGACTTCTCCATGCATTTTATGCATTGGTAAAAGCACTATGATGAAAAGTGTGATATGTTTTCAGGTATCTCCTATACTAATAGAGCCACATGCTCACCGGTTTGCCACATGATGTAGGCCCATGGACTGAACAAGAAACCACCAAAAATTTTAACCAGTCATCGTTCTCACAACACTGAGGACCAGTCATTCGAAATGACTTCTCCATGCATTTTATGCATTGGTAAAAGCACTATGATGAAAAGTGTGATATGTTTTCAGGTATCTCCTATACTAATAGAGTCACATGCTCACCGGTTTGCCACATGATGTAGGCCCATGGACTGAACAAGAAACCACCAAAAATTTTAACCAGTCATCGTTCTCACAACACTGAGGACCAGTCATTCGAATTGACTTCTCCATGCATTTTATGCATTGGTAAAAGCACTATGATGAAAAGTGTGATATGTTTTCAGGTATCTCCTATACTAATAGAGCCACATGCTCACCGGTTTGCCACATGATGTAGGCCTATGGACTGAACAAGAAACCACCAAAATTTTAACCAGTCATCGTTCTCACAACACTGAGGACCAGTCATTCGAAATGACTTCTCCATGCATTTTATGCATTGGTAAAAGCACTATGATGAAAAGTGTGATATGTTTTCAGGTATCTCCTATACTAATAGAGCCACATGCTCACCGGTTTGCCACATGATGTAGGCCTATGGACTGAACAAGAAACCACCAAAAATTTTAACCAGTCATCGTTCTCACAACACTGAGGACCAGTCATTCGAAATTACTTCTCCATGCATTTTATGCATTGGTAAAAGCACTATGATGAAAAGTGTGATATGTTTTCAGGTATCTCCTATACTAATAGAGCCACATGCTCACCGGTTTGCCACATGATGTAGGCTTATGGACTGAACAAGAAACCACCAAAAATTTTAACCAGTCATCGTTCTCACAACACTGAGGACCAGTCATTCGAAATGACTTCTCCATGCATTTTCTGCATTGGTAAAAGCACTATGATGAAAAGTGTGATATGTTTTCAGATATCTCCTATGCTCACCGGTTTGCCACATGATGTAGGCCTATGGACTGAACAAGAAACCACCAAAAATTTTAACCAGTCATCGTTCTCACAACACTGATTACCAGTCATTCGAAATGACTTCTCCATGCATTTTATGCATTGGTAAAAGCACTATGATGAAAAGTGTGATATGTTTTCAGGTATCTCCTATACTAATAGAGCCACATGCTCACCGGTTTGCCACATGATGTAGGCCCATGGACTGAACAAGAAACCACCAAAAATTTTAACCAGTCATCGTTCTCACAACACTGAGGACCAGTCATTCGAAATGACTTCTCCATGCATTTTATGCATTGGTAAAAGCACTATGATGAAAAGTGTGATATGTTTTCAGGTATCTCCTATACTAATAGAGCCACATGCTCACCGGTTTGCCACATGATGTAGGCCTATGGACTGAACAAGAAACCACCAAAAATTTTAACCAGTCATCGTTCTCACAACACTGAGGACCAGTCATTCGAAATGACTTCTCCATGCATTTTATGCATTGGTAAAAGCACTATGATGAAAAGTGTGATATGTTTTCAGGTATCTCCTATACTAATAGAGCCATATGCTCACCGGTTTGCCACATGATGTAGGCCTATGGACTGAACAAGAAACCACCAAAAATTTTAACCAGTCATCGTTCTCACAACACTGAGGACCAGTCATTCGAAATGACTTCTCCATGCATTTTATGCATTGGTAAAAGCACTATGATGAAAAGTGTGATATGTTTTCAGGTATCTCCTATACTAATAGAGCCACATGCTCACTGGTTTGCCACATGATGTAGGCCCATGGACTGAACAAGAAACCACCAAAAATTTTAACCAGTCATCGTTCTCACAACACTGATGACCAGTCATTCGAAATGACTTCTCCATGCATTTTATGCATTGGTAAAAGCACTATGATGAAAAGTGTGATATGTTTTCAGGTATCTCCTATACTAATAGAGCCACATGCTCACCGGTTTGCCACATGATGTAGGCCTATGGACTGAACAAGAAACCACCAAAAATTTTAACCAGTCATCGTTCTCACAACACTGAGGACCAGTCATTCGAAATGACTTCTCCATGCATTTTATGCATTGGTAAAAGCACTATGATGAAAAGTGTGATATGTTTTCAGGTATCTCCTATACTAATAGAGCCACATGCTCACTGGTTTGCCACATGATGTAGGCCTATGGACTGAACAAGAAACCACCAAAAATTTTAACCAGTCATCGTTCTTACAACACTGAGGACCAGTCATTCGAAATGACTTCTCCATGCATTTTATGCATTGGTAAAAGCACTATGATGAAAAGTGTGATATGTTTTCAGGTATCTCCTATACTAATAGAGCCACATGCTCACCGGTTTGCCACATGATGTAGGCCTATGGACTGAACAAGAAACCACCAAAAATTTTAACCAGTCATCGTTCTCACAACACTGAGGACCAGTCATTCGAAATGACTTCTCCATGCATTTTATGCATTGGTAAAAGCACTATGATGAAAAGTGTGATATGTTTTCAGGTATCTCCTAAACTAATAGAGCCACATGCTCACCGGTTTGCCACATGATGTAGGCCTATGGACTGAACAAGAAAGGACCAAAAATTTTAACCAGTCATCGTTCTCACAACACTGAGGACCAGTCATTCGAAATGACTTCTCCATGCATTTTATGCATTGGTAAAAGCACTATGATGAAAAGTGTGATATGTTTTCAGGTATCTCCTATACTAATAGAGCCACATGCTCACCGGTTTGCCACATGATGTAGGCCTATGGACTGAACAAGAAACCACCAAAAATTTTAACCAGTCATCGTTCTCACAACACTGAGGACCAGTCATTCGAAATGACTTCTCCATGCATTTTATGCATTGGTAAAAGCACTATGATGAAAAGTGTGATATGTTTTCAGGTATCTCCTATACTAATAGAGCCACATGCTCACCGGTTTGCCACATGATGTAGGCCCATGGACTGAACAAGAAACCACCAAAAATTTTAACCAGTCATCGTTCTCACAACACTGAGGACCAGTCATTCGAAATGACTTCTCCATGCATTTTATGCATTGGTAAAAGCACTATGATGAAAAGTGTGATATGTTTTCAGGTATCTCCTATACTAATAGAGTCACATGCTCACCGGTTTGCCACATGATGTAGGCCCATGGACTGAACAAGAAACCACCAAAAATTTTAACCAGTCATCGTTCTCACAACACTGAGGACCAGTCATTCGAATTGACTTCTCCATGCATTTTATGCATTGGTAAAAGCACTATGATGAAAAGTGTGATATGTTTTCAGGTATCTCCTATACTAATAGAGCCACATGCTCACCGGTTTGCCACATGATGTAGGCCTATGGACTGAACAAGAAACCACCAAAAATTTTAACCAGTCATCGTTCTAACAACACTGAGGACCAGTCATTCGAAATGACTTCTCCATGCATTTTATGCATTGGTAAAAGCACTATGATGAAAAGTGTGATATGTTTTCAGGTATCTCCTATACTAATAGAGCCACATGCTCACCGGTTTGCCACATGATGTAGGCCTATGGACTGAACAAGAAACCACCAAAAATTTTAACCAGTCATCGTTCTCACAACACTGAGGACCAGTCATTCGAAATGACTTCTCCATGCATTTTATGCATTGGTAAAAGCACTATGATGAAAAGTGTGATATGTTTTCAGGTATCTCCTATACTAATAGAGCCACATGCTCACCGGTTTGCCACATGATGTAGGCCTATGGACTGAACAAGAAACCACCAAAAATTTTAACCAGTCATCATTCTCACAACACTGAGGACCAGTCATTCGAAATGACTTCTCCATGCATTTTCTGCATTGGTAAAAGCACTATGATGAAAAGTGTGATATGTTTTCAGGTATCTCCTATACTAATAGAGCCACATGCTCACCGGTTTGCCACATGATGTAGGCCTATGGACTGAACAAGAAACCACCAAAAATTTTAACCAGTCATCGTTCTCACAACACTGAGGACCAGTCATTCGAAATGACTTCTCCATGCATTTTATGCATTGGTAAAAGCACTATGATGAAAAGTGTGATATGTTTTCAGGTATCTCCTATACTAATAGAGCCACATGCTCACCGGTTTGCCACATGATGTAGGCCTATGGACTGAACAAGAAACCACCAAAAATTTTAACCAGTCATCGTTCTCACAACACTGAGGACCAGTCATTCGAAATGACTTCTCCATGCATTTTATGCATTGGTAAAAGCACTATGATGAAAAGTGTGATATGTTTTCAGGTATCTCCTATACTAATAGAGCCACATGCTCACCGGTTTGCCACATGATGTAGGCCTATGGACTGAACAAGAAACCACCAAAAATTTTAACCAGTCATCGTTCTCACAACACTGAGGACCAGTCATTCGAAATGACTTCTCCATGCATTTTATGCATTGGTAAAAGCACTATGATGAAAAGTGTGATATGTTTTCAGGTATCTCCTATACTAATAGAGCCACATGCTCACCGGTTTGCCACATGATGTAGGCCTATGGACTGAACAAGAAACCACCAAAATTTTAACCAGTCATCGTTCTCACAACACTGAGGACCAGTCATTCGAAATGACTTCTCCATGCATTTTATGCATTGGTAAAAGCACTATGATGAAAAGTGTGATATGTTTTCAGGTATCTCCTATACTAATAGAGCCACATGCTCACCGGTTTGCCACATGATGTAGGCCTATGGACTGAACAAGAAACCACCAAAAATTTTAACCAGTCATCGTTCTCACAACACTGAGGACCAGTCATTCGAAATGACTTCTCCATGCATTTTATGCATTGGTAAAAGCACTATGATGAAAAGTGTGATATGTTTTCAGGTATCTCCTATACTAATAGAGCCACATGCTCACCGGTTTGCCACATGATGTAGGCCTATGGACTGAACAAGAAACCACCAAAAATTTTAACCAGTCATCGTTCTCACAACACTGAGGACCAGTCATTCGAAATGACTTCTCCATGCATTTTCTGCATTGGTAAAAGCACTATGATGAAAAGTGTGATATGTTTTCAGGTATCTCCTATACTAATAGAGCCACATGCTCACCGGTTTGCCACATGATGTAGGCCTATAGACTGAACAAGAAACCACCAAAAATTTTAACCAGTCATCGTTCTCACAACACTGAGGACCAGTCATTCGAAATGACTTCTCCATGCATTTTATGCATTGGTAAAAGCACTATGATGAAAAGTGTGATATGTTTTCAGGTATCTCCTATACTAATAGAAACACATGCTCACCGGTTTGCCACATGATGTAGGCCTATGGACTGAACAAGAAACCACCAAAAATTTTAACCAGTCATCGTTCTCACAACACTGAGGACCAGTCATTCGAAATGACTTCTCCATGCATTTTATGCATTGGTAAAAGCACTATGATGAAAAGTGTGATATGTTTTCAGGTATCTCCTATACTAATAGAGCCACATGCTCACCGGTTTGCCACATGATGTAGGCATATGGACTGAACAAGAAACCACCAAAAATTTTAACCAGTCATATTTCTCACAACACTGAGGACCAGTCATTCGAAATGACTTCTCCATGCATTTTATGCATTGGTAAAAGCACTATGATGAAAAGTGTGATATGTTTTCAGGTATCTCCTATACTAATAGAGCCACATGCTCACCGGTTTGCCACATGATGTAGGCCTATGGACTGAACAAGAAACCACCAAAAATTTTAACCAGTCATCGTTCTCACAACACTGAGGACCAGTCATTCGAAATGACTTCTCCATGCATTTTATGCATTGGTAAAAGCACTATGATGAAAAGTGTGATATGTTTTCAGGTTTCTCGTATACTAATAGAGCCACATGCTCACCGGTTTGCCACATGATGTAGGCCTATGGACTGAACAAGAAACCACCAAAAATTTTAACCAGTCATCGTTCTCACAACACTGAGGACCAGTCATTCGAAATGACTTCTCCATGCATTTTATGCATTGGTAAAAGCACTATGATGAAAAGTGTGATATGTTTTCAGGTATCTCCTATACTAATAGAGCCACATGCTCACCGGTTTGCCACATGATGTAGGCCTATGGACTGAACAAGAAACCACCAAAAATTTTAACCAGTCATCGTTCTCAAAACACTGAGGACCAGTCATTCGAAATGACTTCTCCATGCATTTTATGCATTGGTAAAAGCACTATGATGAAAAGTGTGATATGTTTTCAGTTATCTCCTATACTAATAGAGCCACATGCTCACCGGTTTGCCACATGATGTAGGCCCATGGACTGAACAAGAAACCACCAAAAATTTTAACCAGTCATCGTTCTCACAACACTGAGGACCAGTCATTCGAAATGACTTCTCCATGCATTTTATGCATTGGTAAAAGCACTATGATGAAAAGTGTGATATGTTTTCAGGTATCTCCTATACTAATAGAGTCACATGCTCACCGGTTTGCCACATGATGTAGGCCCATGGACTGAACAAGAAACCACCAAAAATTTTAACCAGTCATCGTTCTCACAACACTGAGGACCAGTCATTCGAATTGACTTCTCCATGCATTTTATGCATTGGTAAAAGCACTATGATGAAAAGTGTGATATGTTTTCAGGTATCTCCTATACTAATAGAGACACATGCTCACCGGTTTGCCACATGATGTAGGCCTATGGACTGAACAATAAACCACCAAAATTTTAACCAGTCATCGTTCTCACAACACTGAGGACCAGTCATTCGAAATGACTTCTCCATGCATTTTATGCATTGGTAAAAGCACTATGATGAAAAGTGTGATATGTTTTCAGGTATCTCCTATACTAATAGAGCCACATGCTCACCGGTTTGCCACATGATGTAGGCCTATGGACTGAACAAGAAACCACCAAAAATTTTAACCAGTCATCGTTCTCACAACACTGAGGACCAGTCATTCGAAATGACTTCTCCATGCATTTTCTACATTGGTAAAAGCACTATGATGAAAAGTGTGATATGTTTTCAGGTATCTCCTATACTAATAGAGCCACATGCTCACCGGTTTGCCACATGATGTAGGCCTATGGACTGAACAAGAAACCACCAAAAATTTTAACCAGTCATCGTTCTCACAACACTGAGGACCAGTCATTCGAAATGACTTCTCCATGCATTTTATGCATTGGTAAAAGCACTATGATGAAAAGTGTGATATGTTTTCAGGTATCTCCTATACTAATAGAGCCACATGCTCACCGGTTTGCCACATGATGTAGGCATATGGACTGAACAAGAAACCACCAAAAATTTTAACCAGTCATCGTTCTCACAACACTGAGGACCAGTCATTCGAAATGACTTCTAAATGCATTTTATGCATTGGTAAAAGCACTATGATGAAAAGTGTGATATGTTTTCAGGTATCTCCTATACTAATAGAGCCACATGCTCACCGGTTTGCCACATGATGTAGGCCCATGGACTGAACAAGAAACCACCAAAAATTTTAACCAGTCATCGTTCTCACAACACTGAGGACCAGTCATTCGAAATGACTTCTCCATGCATTTTATGCATTGGTAAAAGCACTATGATGAAAAGTGTGATATGTTTTCAGGTATCTCCTATACTAATAGAGCCACATGCTCACCGGTTTGCCACATGATGTAGGCCTATGGACTGAACAAGAAACCACCAAAAATTTTAACCAGTCATCGTTCTGACAACACTGAGGACCAGTCATTCGAAATGACTTCTCCATGCATTTTATGCATTGGTAAAAGCACTATGATGAAAAGTGTGATATGTTTTTAGGTATCTCCTATACTAATAGAGCCACATGCTCACCGGTTTGCCACATGATGTAGGCCTATGGACTGAACAAGAAACCACCAAAAATTTTAACCAGTCATCGTTCTCACAACACTGAGGACCAGTCATTCGAAATGACTTCTCCATGCATTTTATGCATTGGTAAAAGCAATGTGATGAAAAGTGTGATATGTTTTCAGGTATCTCCTATACTAATAGAGCCACATGCTCACCGGTTTGCCACATGATGTAGGCCTATGGACTGAACAAGAAACCACCAAAAATTTTAACCAGTCATCGTTCTCACAACACTGAGGACCAGTCATTCGAAATGACTTCTCCATGCATTTTATGCATTGGTAAAAGCACTATGATGAAAAGTGTGATATGCTTTCAGGTTTCTCCTATACTAATAGAGCCACATGCTCACCGGTTTGCCACATGATGTAGGCCTATGGACTGAACAAGAAACCACCAAAAATTTTAACCAGTCATCGTTCTCACAACACTGAGGACCAGTCATTCGAAATGACTTCTCCATGCATTTTATGCATTGGTAAAAGCACTATGATGAAAAGTGTGATGTTTTCAGGTATCTCCTATACTAATAGAGCCACATGCTCACCGGTTTGCCACATGATGTAGGCCTATGGACTGAACAAGAAACCACCAAAAATTTTAACCAGTCATCGTTCTCACAACACTGAGGACCAGTCATTCGAAATGACTTCTCCATGCATTTTATGCATTGGTAAAAGCACTATGATGAAAAGTGTGATATGTTTTCAGGTATCTCCTATACTAATAGAGCCACATGCTCACCGGTTTGCCACATGATGTAGGCCTATGGACTGAACAAGAAACCACCAAAAATTTTAACCAGTCATCGTTCTCACAACACTGAGGACCAGTCATTCGAAATGACTTCTCCATGCATTTTATGCATTGGTAAAAGCACGATGATGAAAAGTGTGATGTTTTCAGGTATCTCCTATACTAATAGAGCCACATGCTCACCGGTTTGCCACATGATGTAGGCCTATGGACTGAACAAGAAACCACCAAAAATTTTAACCAGTCATCGTTCTCACAACACTGAGGACCAGTCATTCGAAATGACTTCTCCATGCATTTTATGCATTGGTAAAAGCACTATGATGAAAAGTGTGATATGTTTTCAGGTATCTCCTATACTAATAGAGCCACATGCTCACCGGTTTGCCACATGATGTAGGCCTATGGACTGAACAAGAAACCACCAAAAATTTTAACCAGTCATCGTTCTCACAACACTGAGGACCAGTCATTCGAAATGACTTCTCCATGCATTTTATGCATTGGTAAAAGCACTATGATGAAAAGTGTGATATGTTTTCAGGTATCTCCTATACTAATAGAGCCACATGCTCACCGGTTTGCCACATGATGTAGGCCCATGGACTGAACAAGAAACCACCAAAAATTTTAACCAGTCATCGTTCTCACAACACTGAGGACCAGTCATTCGAAATGACTTCTCCATGCATTTTATGCATTGGTAAAAGCACTATGATGAAAAGTGTGATATGTTTTCAGGTATCTCCTATACTAATAGAGCCACATGCTCACCGGTTTGCCACATGATGTAGGCCTATGGACTGAACAAGAAACCACCAAAAATTTTAACCAGTCATCGTTCTCACAACACTGAGGACCAGTCATTCGAAATGACTTCTCCATGCATTTTATGCATTGGTAAAAGCACTATGATGAAAAGTGTGATATGTTTTCAGGTATCTCCTATACTAATAGAACCACATGCTCACCGGTTTGCCACATGATGTAGGCCTATGGACTGAACAAGAAACTACCAAAAATTTTAACCAGTCATCGTTCTCACAACACTGAGGACCAGTCATTCGAAATGACTTCTCCATGCATTTTATGCATTGGTAAAAGCACTATGATGAAAAGTGTGATATGTTTTCAGGTATCTCCTATACTAATAGAGCCACATGCTCACCGGTTTGCCACATGATGTAGGCCTATGGACTGAACAAGAAACCACCAAAAATTTTAACCAGTCATCGTTCTCACAACACTGAGGACCAGTCATTCGAAATGACATCTCCATGCATTTTATGCATTGGTAAAAGCACTATGATGAAAAGTGTGATATGTTTTCAGGTATCTCCTATACTAATAGAGCCACATGCTCACCGGTTTGCCACATGATGTAGGCCCATGGACTGAACAAGAAACCACCAAAAATTTTAACCAGTCATCGTTCTCACAACACTGAGGACCAGTCATTCGAAATGATTTCTCCATGCATTTTATGCATTGGTAAAAGCACTATGATGAAAAGTGTGATATGTTTTCAGGTATCTCCTATACTAATAGAGCCACATGCTCACCGGTTTGCCACATGATGTAGGCCTATGGACTGAACAAGAAACCACCAAAAATTTTAACCAGTCATCGTTCTCACAACACTGAGGACCAGTCATTCGAAATGACTTCTCTATGCATTTTATGCATTGGTAAAAGCACTATGATGAAAAGTGTGATATGTTTTCAGGTATCTCCTATACTAATAGAGCCACATGCTCACCGGGTAGCCACATGATGTAGGCCTATGGACTGAACAAGAAACCACCAAAAATTTTAACCAGTCATTGTTCTCACAACACTGAGGACCAGTCATTCGAAATGACTTCTCCATGCATTTTATGCATTGGTAAAAGCACTATGATGAAAAGTGTGATATGTTTTCAGGTATCTCCTATACTAATAGAGCCACATGCTCACCGGTTTGCCACATGATGTAGGCCCATGGACTGAACAAGAAACCACCAAAAATTTTAACCAGTCATCGTTCTCACAACACTGAGGACCAGTCATTCGAAATGACTTCTCCATGCATTTTATGCATTGGTAAAAGCACTATGATGAAAAGTGTGATATGTTTTCAGGTATCTCCTATACTAATAGAGCCACATGCTCACCGGTTTGCCACATGATGTAGGCCTATGGACTGAACAAGAAACCACCAAAAATTTTAACCAGTCATCGTTCTCACAACACTGAGGACCAGTCATTCGAAATGACTTCTCCATGCATTTTATGCATTGGTAAAAGCACTATGATGAAAAGTGTGATATGTTTTCAGGTATCTCCTATACTAATAGAGCCACATGCTCACCGGTTTGCCACATGATGTAGGCCTATGGACTGAACAAGAAACCACCAAAAATTTTAACCAGTCATCGTTCTCACAACACTGAGGACCAGTCATTCGAAATGACTTCTCCATGCATTTTCTGCATTGGTAAAAGCACTATGATGAAAAGTGTGATATGTTTTCAGGTATCTCCTATACTAATAGAGCCACATGCTCACCGGTTTGCCACATGATGTAGGCCTATGGACTGAACAAGAAACCACCAAAAATTTTAACCAGTCATCGTTCTCACAACACTGAGGACCAGTCATTCGAAATGACTTCTCCATGCATTTTATGCATTGGTAAAAGCACTATGATGAAAAGTGTGATATGTTTTCAGGTATCTCCTATACTAATAGAGCCACATGCTCACCGGTTTGCCACATGATGTAGGCATATGGACTGAACAAGAAACCACCAAAAATTTTAACCAGTCATCGTTCTCACAACACTGAGGACCAGTCATTCGAAATGACTTCTAAATGCATTTTATGCATTGGTAAAAGCACTATGATGAAAAGTGTGATATGTTTTCAGGTATCTCCTATACTAATAGAGCCACATGCTCACCGGTTTGCCACATGATGTAGGCCCATGGACTGAACAAGAAACCACCAAAAATTTTAACCAGTCATCGTTCTCACAACACTGAGGACCAGTCATTCGAAATGACTTCTCCATGCATTTTATGCATTGGTAAAAGCACGATGATGAAAAGTGTGATGTTTTCAGGTATCTCCTATACTAATAGAGCCACATGCTCACCGGTTTGCCACATGATGTAGGCCTATGGACTGAACAAGAAACCACCAAAAATTTTAACCAGTCATCGTTCTCACAACACTGAGGACCAGTCATTCGAAATGACTTCTCCATGCATTTTATGCATTGGTAAAAGCACTATGATGAAAAGTGTGATATGTTTTCAGGTATCTCCTATACTAATAGAGCCACATGCTCACCGGTTTGCCACATGATGTAGGCCTATGGACTGAACAAGAAACCACCAAAAATTTTAACCAGTCATCGTTCTCACAACACTGAGGACCAGTCATTCGAAATGACTTCTCCATGCATTTTATGCATTGGTAAAAGCACTATGATGAAAAGTGTGATATGTTTTCAGGTATCTCCTATACTAATAGAGCCACATGCTCACCGGTTTGCCACATGATGTAGGCCCATGGACTGAACAAGAAACCACCAAAAATTTTAACCAGTCATCGTTCTCACAACACTGAGGACCAGTCATTCGAAATGACTTCTCCATGCATTTTATGCATTGGTAAAAGCACTATGATGAAAAGTGTGATATGTTTTCAGGTATCTCCTATACTAATAGAGCCACATGCTCACCGGTTTGCCACATGATGTAGGCCTATGGACTGAACAAGAAACCACCAAAAATTTTAACCAGTCATCGTTCTCACAACACTGAGGACCAGTCATTCGAAATGACTTCTCCATGCATTTTATGCATTGGTAAAAGCACTATGATGAAAAGTGTGATATGTTTTCAGGTATCTCCTATACTAATAGAACCACATGCTCACCGGTTTGCCACATGATGTAGGCCTATGGACTGAACAAGAAACTACCAAAAATTTTAACCAGTCATCGTTCTCACAACACTGAGGACCAGTCATTCGAAATGACTTCTCCATGCATTTTATGCATTGGTAAAAGCACTATGATGAAAAGTGTGATATGTTTTCAGGTATCTCCTATACTAATAGAGCCACATGCTCACCGGTTTGCCACATGATGTAGGCCTATGGACTGAACAAGAAACCACCAAAAATTTTAACCAGTCATCGTTCTCACAACACTGAGGACCAGTCATTCGAAATGACATCTCCATGCATTTTATGCATTGGTAAAAGCACTATGATGAAAAGTGTGATATGTTTTCAGGTATCTCCTATACTAATAGAGCCACATGCTCACCGGTTTGCCACATGATGTAGGCCCATGGACTGAACAAGAAACCACCAAAAATTTTAACCAGTCATCGTTCTCACAACACTGAGGACCAGTCATTCGAAATGATTTCTCCATGCATTTTATGCATTGGTAAAAGCACTATGATGAAAAGTGTGATATGTTTTCAGGTATCTCCTATACTAATAGAGCCACATGCTCACCGGTTTGCCACATGATGTAGGCCTATGGACTGAACAAGAAACCACCAAAAATTTTAACCAGTCATCGTTCTCACAACACTGAGGACCAGTCATTCGAAATGACTTCTCTATGCATTTTATGCATTGGTAAAAGCACTATGATGAAAAGTGTGATATGTTTTCAGGTATCTCCTATACTAATAGAGCCACATGCTCACCGGGTAGCCACATGATGTAGGCCTATGGACTGAACAAGAAACCACCAAAAATTTTAACCAGTCATTGTTCTCACAACACTGAGGACCAGTCATTCGAAATGACTTCTCCATGCATTTTATGCATTGGTAAAAGCACTATGATGAAAAGTGTGATATGTTTTCAGGTATCTCCTATACTAATAGAGCCACATGCTCACCGGTTTGCCACATGATGTAGGCCCATGGACTGAACAAGAAACCACCAAAAATTTTAACCAGTCATCGTTCTCACAACACTGAGGACCAGTCATTCGAAATGACTTCTCCATGCATTTTATGCATTGGTAAAAGCACTATGATGAAAAGTGTGATATGTTTTCAGGTATCTCCTATACTAATAGAGCCACATGCTCACCGGTTTGCCACATGATGTAGGCCTATGGACTGAACAAGAAACCACCAAAAATTTTAACCAGTCATCGTTCTCACAACACTGAGGACCAGTCATTCGAAATGACTTCTCCATGCATTTTATGCATTGGTAAAAGCACTATGATGAAAAGTGTGATATGTTTTCAGGTATCTCCTATACTAATAGAGCCACATGCTCACCGGTTTGCCACATGATGTAGGCCTATGGACTGAACAAGAAACCACCAAAAATTTTAACCAGTCATCGTTCTCACAACACTGAGGACCAGTCATTCGAAATGACTTCTCCATGCATTTTCTGCATTGGTAAAAGCACTATGATGAAAAGTGTGATATGTTTTCAGGTATCTCCTATACTAATAGAGCCACATGCTCACCGGTTTGCCACATGATGTAGGCCTATGGACTGAACAAGAAACCACCAAAAATTTTAACCAGTCATCGTTCTCACAACACTGAGGACCAGTCATTCGAAATGACTTCTCCATGCATTTTATGCATTGGTAAAAGCACTATGATGAAAAGTGTGATATGTTTTCAGGTATCTCCTATACTAATAGAGCCACATGCTCACCGGTTTGCCACATGATGTAGGCATATGGACTGAACAAGAAACCACCAAAAATTTTAACCAGTCATCGTTCTCACAACACTGAGGACCAGTCATTCGAAATGACTTCTAAATGCATTTTATGCATTGGTAAAAGCACTATGATGAAAAGTGTGATATGTTTTCAGGTATCTCCTATACTAATAGAGCCACATGCTCACCGGTTTGCCACATGATGTAGGCCCATGGACTGAACAAGAAACCACCAAAAATTTTAACCAGTCATCGTTCTCACAACACTGAGGACCAGTCATTCGAAATGACTTCTCCATGCATTTTATGCATTGGTAAAAGCACTATGATGAAAAGTGTGATATGTTTTCAGGTATCTCCTATACTAATAGAGCCACATGCTCACCGGTTTGCCACATGATGTAGGCCTATGGACTGAACAAGAAACCACCAAAAATTTTAACCAGTCATCGTTCTCACAACACTGAGGACCAGTCATTCGAAATGACTTCTCCATGCATTTTATGCATTGGTAAAAGCACTATGATGAAAAGTGTGATATGTTTTTAGGTATCTCCTATACTAATAGAGCCACATGCTCACCGGTTTGCCACATGATGTAGGCCTATGGACTGAACAAGAAACCACCAAAAATTTTAACCAGTCATCGTTCTCACAACACTGAGGACCAGTCATTCGAAATGACTTCTCCATGCATTTTATGCATTGGTAAAAGCAATGTGATGAAAAGTGTGATATGTTTTCAGGTATCTCCTATACTAATAGAGCCACATGCTCACCGGTTTGCCACATGATGTAGGCCTATGGACTGAACAAGAAACCACCAAAAATTTTAACCAGTCATCGTTCTCACAACACTGAGGACCAGTCATTCGAAATGACTTCTCCATGCATTTTATGCATTGGTAAAAGCACTATGATGAAAAGTGTGATATGCTTTCAGGTTTCTCCTATACTAATAGAGCCACATGCTCACCGGTTTGCCACATGATGTAGGCCTATGGACTGAACAAGAAACCACCAAAAATTTTAACCAGTCATCGTTCTCACAACACTGAGGACCAGTCATTCGAAATGACTTCTCCATGCATTTTATGCATTGGTAAAAGCACTATGATGAAAAGTGTGATGTTTTCAGGTATCTCCTATACTAATAGAGCCACATGCTCACCGGTTTGCCACATGATGTAGGCCTATGGACTGAACAAGAAACCACCAAAAATTTTAACCAGTCATCGTTCTCACAACACTGAGGACCAGTCATTCGAAATGACTTCTCCATGCATTTTATGCATTGGTAAAAGCACTATGATGAAAAGTGTGATATGTTTTCAGGTATCTCCTATACTAATAGAGCCACATGCTCACCGGTTTGCCACATGATGTAGGCCTATGGACTGAACAAGAAACCACCAAAAATTTTAACCAGTCATCGTTCTCACAACACTGAGGACCAGTCATTCGAAATGACTTCTCCATGCATTTTATGCATTGGTAAAAGCACTATGATGAAAAGTGTGATATGTTTTCAGGTATCTCCTATACTAATAGAGCCACATGCTCACCGGTTTGCCACATGATGTAGGCCCATGGACTGAACAAGAAACCACCAAAAATTTTAACCAGTCATCGTTCTCACAACACTGAGGACCAGTCATTCGAAATGACTTCTCCATGCATTTTATGCATTGGTAAAAGCACTATGATGAAAAGTGTGATATGTTTTCAGGTATCTCCTATACTAATAGAGCCACATGCTCACCGGTTTGCCACATGATGTAGGCCTATGGACTGAACAAGAAACCACCAAAAATTTTAACCAGTCATCGTTCTCACAACACTGAGGACCAGTCATTCGAAATGACTTCTCCATGCATTTTATGCATTGGTAAAAGCACTATGATGAAAAGTGTGATATGTTTTCAGGTATCTCCTATACTAATAGAACCACATGCTCACCGGTTTGCCACATGATGTAGGCCTATGGACTGAACAAGAAACTACCAAAAATTTTAACCAGTCATCGTTCTCACAACACTGAGGACCAGTCATTCGAAATGACTTCTCCATGCATTTTATGCATTGGTAAAAGCACTATGATGAAAAGTGTGATATGTTTTCAGGTATCTCCTATACTAATAGAGCCACATGCTCACCGGTTTGCCACATGATGTAGGCCTATGGACTGAACAAGAAACCACCAAAAATTTTAACCAGTCATCGTTCTCACAACACTGAGGACCAGTCATTCGAAATGACATCTCCATGCATTTTATGCATTGGTAAAAGCACTATGATGAAAAGTGTGATATGTTTTCAGGTATCTCCTATACTAATAGAGCCACATGCTCACCGGTTTGCCACATGATGTAGGCCCATGGACTGAACAAGAAACCACCAAAAATTTTAACCAGTCATCGTTCTCACAACACTGAGGACCAGTCATTCGAAATGATTTCTCCATGCATTTTATGCATTGGTAAAAGCACTATGATGAAAAGTGTGATATGTTTTCAGGTATCTCCTATACTAATAGAGCCACATGCTCACCGGTTTGCCACATGATGTAGGCCTATGGACTGAACAAGAAACCACCAAAAATTTTAACCAGTCATCGTTCTCACAACACTGAGGACCAGTCATTCGAAATGACTTCTCTATGCATTTTATGCATTGGTAAAAGCACTATGATGAAAAGTGTGATATGTTTTCAGGTATCTCCTATACTAATAGAGCCACATGCTCACCGGGTAGCCACATGATGTAGGCCTATGGACTGAACAAGAAACCACCAAAAATTTTAACCAGTCATTGTTCTCACAACACTGAGGACCAGTCATTCGAAATGACTTCTCCATGCATTTTATGCATTGGTAAAAGCACTATGATGAAAAGTGTGATATGTTTTCAGGTATCTCCTATACTAATAGAGCCACATGCTCACCGGTTTGCCACATGATGTAGGCCCATGGACTGAACAAGAAACCACCAAAAATTTTAACCAGTCATCGTTCTCACAACACTGAGGACCAGTCATTCGAAATGACTTCTCCATGCATTTTATGCATTGGTAAAAGCACTATGATGAAAAGTGTGATATGTTTTCAGGTATCTCCTATACTAATAGAGCCACATGCTCACCGGTTTGCCACATGATGTAGGCCTATGGACTGAACAAGAAACCACCAAAAATTTTAACCAGTCATCGTTCTCACAACACTGAGGACCAGTCATTCGAAATGACTTCTCCATGCATTTTATGCATTGGTAAAAGCACTATGATGAAAAGTGTGATATGTTTTCAGGTATCTCCTATACTAATAGAGCCACATGCTCACCGGTTTGCCACATGATGTAGGCCTATGGACTGAACAAGAAACCACCAAAAATTTTAACCAGTCATCGTTCTCACAACACTGAGGACCAGTCATTCGAAATGACTTCTCCATGCATTTTCTGCATTGGTAAAAGCACTATGATGAAAAGTGTGATATGTTTTCAGGTATCTCCTATACTAATAGAGCCACATGCTCACCGGTTTGCCACATGATGTAGGCCTATGGACTGAACAAGAAACCACCAAAAATTTTAACCAGTCATCGTTCTCACAACACTGAGGACCAGTCATTCGAAATGACTTCTCCATGCATTTTATGCATTGGTAAAAGCACTATGATGAAAAGTGTGATATGTTTTCAGGTATCTCCTATACTAATAGAGCCACATGCTCACCGGTTTGCCACATGATGTAGGCATATGGACTGAACAAGAAACCACCAAAAATTTTAACCAGTCATCGTTCTCACAACACTGAGGACCAGTCATTCGAAATGACTTCTAAATGCATTTTATGCATTGGTAAAAGCACTATGATGAAAAGTGTGATATGTTTTCAGGTATCTCCTATACTAATAGAGCCACATGCTCACCGGTTTGCCACATGATGTAGGCCCATGGACTGAACAAGAAACCACCAAAAATTTTAACCAGTCATCGTTCTCACAACACTGAGGACCAGTCATTCGAAATGACTTCTCCATGCATTTTATGCATTGGTAAAAGCACTATGATGAAAAGTGTGATATGTTTTCAGGTATCTCCTATACTAATAGAGCCACATGCTCACCGGTTTGCCACATGATGTAGGCCTATGGACTGAACAAGAAACCACCAAAAATTTTAACCAGTCATCGTTCTCACAACACTGAGGACCAGTCATTCGAAATGACTTCTCCATGCATTTTATGCATTGGTAAAAGCACTATGATGAAAAGTGTGATATGTTTTTAGGTATCTCCTATACTAATAGAGCCACATGCTCACCGGTTTGCCACATGATGTAGGCCTATGGACTGAACAAGAAACCACCAAAAATTTTAACCAGTCATCGTTCTCACAACACTGAGGACCAGTCATTCGAAATGACTTCTCCATGCATTTTATGCATTGGTAAAAGCAATGTGATGAAAAGTGTGATATGTTTTCAGGTATCTCCTATACTAATAGAGCCACATGCTCACCGGTTTGCCACATGATGTAGGCCTATGGACTGAACAAGAAACCACCAAAAATTTTAACCAGTCATCGTTCTCACAACACTGAGGACCAGTCATTCGAAATGACTTCTCCATGCATTTTATGCATTGGTAAAAGCACTATGATGAAAAGTGTGATATGCTTTCAGGTTTCTCCTATACTAATAGAGCCACATGCTCACCGGTTTGCCACATGATGTAGGCCTATGGACTGAACAAGAAACCACCAAAAATTTTAACCAGTCATCGTTCTCACAACACTGAGGACCAGTCATTCGAAATGACTTCTCCATGCATTTTATGCATTGGTAAAAGCACTATGATGAAAAGTGTGATGTTTTCAGGTATCTCCTATACTAATAGAGCCACATGCTCACCGGTTTGCCACATGATGTAGGCCTATGGACTGAACAAGAAACCACCAAAAATTTTAACCAGTCATCGTTCTCACAACACTGAGGACCAGTCATTCGAAATGACTTCTCCATGCATTTTATGCATTGGTAAAAGCACTATGATGAAAAGTGTGATATGTTTTCAGGTATCTCCTATACTAATAGAGCCACATGCTCACCGGTTTGCCACATGATGTAGGCCTATGGACTGAACAAGAAACCACCAAAAATTTTAACCAGTCATCGTTCTCACAACACTGAGGACCAGTCATTCGAAATGACTTCTCCATGCATTTTATGCATTGGTAAAAGCACTATGATGAAAAGTGTGATATGTTTTCAGGTATCTCCTATACTAATAGAGCCACATGCTCACCGGTTTGCCACATGATGTAGGCCTATGGACTGAACAAGAAACCACCAAAAATTTTAACCAGTCATCGTTCTCACAACACTGAGGACCAGTCATTCGAAATGACTTCTCCATGCATTTTATGCATTGGTAAAAGCACGATGATGAAAAGTGTGATGTTTTCAGGTATCTCCTATACTAATAGAGCCACATGCTCACCGGTTTGCCACATGATGTAGGCCTATGGAATGAACAAGAAACCACAAAAATTTTAACCAGTCATCGTTCTCACAACACTGAGGACCAGTCATTCGAAATGACTTCTCCATGCATTTTATGCATTGGTAAAAGCACTATGATGAAAAGTGTGATATGTTTTCAGGTATCTCCTATACTAATAGAGCCACATGCTCACCGGTTTGCCACATGATGTAGGCCTATGGACTGAACAAGAAACCACCAAAAATTTTAACCAGTCATCGTTCTCACAACACTGAGGACCAGTCATTCGAAATGACTTCTCCATGCATTTTATGCATTGGTAAAAGCACTATGATGAAAAGTGTGATATGTTTTCAGGTATCTCCTATACTAATAGAGCCACATGCTCACCGGTTTGCCACATGATGTAGGCCCATGGACTGAACAAGAAACCACCAAAAATTTTAACCAGTCATCGTTCTCACAACACTGAGGACCAGTCATTCGAAATGACTTCTCCATGCATTTTATGCATTGGTAAAAGCACGATGATGAAAAGTGTGATGTTTTCAGGTATCTCCTATACTAATAGAGCCACATGCTCACCGGTTTGCCACATGATGTAGGCCTATGGACTGAACAAGAAACCACCAAAAATTTTAACCAGTCATCGTTCTCACAACACTGAGGACCAGTCATTCGAAATGACTTCTCCATGCATTTTATGCATTGGTAAAAGCACGATGATGAAAAGTGTGATGTTTTCAGGTATCTCCTATACTAATAGAGCCACATGCTCACCGGTTTGCCACATGATGTAGGCCTATGGACTGAACAAGAAACCACAAAAATTTTAACCAGTCATCGTTCTCACAACACTGAGGACCAGTCATTCGAAATGACTTCTCCATGCATTTTATGCATTGGTAAAAGCACTATGATGAAAAGTGTGATATGTTTTCAGGTATCTCCTATACTAATAGAGCCACATGCTCACCGGTTTGCCACATGATGTAGGCCTATGGACTGAACAAGAAACCACCAAAAATTTTAACCAGTCATCGTTCTCACAACACTGAGGACCAGTCATTCGAAATGACTTCTCCATGCATTTTATGCATTGGTAAAAGCACTATGATGAAAAGTGTGATATGTTTTCAGGTATCTCCTATACTAATAGAGCCACATGCTCACCGGTTTGCCACATGATGTAGGCCCATGGACTGAACAAGAAACCACCAAAAATTTTAACCAGTCATCGTTCTCACAACACTGAGGACCAGTCATTCGAAATGACTTCTCCATGCATTTTATGCATTGGTAAAAGCACTATGATGAAAAGTGTGATATGTTTTCAGGTATCTCCTATACTAATAGAGCCACATGCTCACCGGTTTGCCACATGATGTAGGCCTATGGACTGAACAAGAAACCACCAAAAATTTTAACCAGTCATCGTTCTCACAACACTGAGGACCAGTCATTCGAAATGACTTCTCCATGCATTTTATGCATTGGTAAAAGCACTATGATGAAAAGTGTGATATGTTTTCAGGTATCTCCTATACTAATAGAACCACATGCTCACCGGTTTGCCACATGATGTAGGCCTATGGACTGAACAAGAAACTACCAAAAATTTTAACCAGTCATCGTTCTCACAACACTGAGGACCAGTCATTCGAAATGACTTCTCCATGCATTTTATGCATTGGTAAAAGCACTATGATGAAAAGTGTGATATGTTTTCAGGTATCTCCTATACTAATAGAGCCACATGCTCACCGGTTTGCCACATGATGTAGGCCTATGGACTGAACAAGAAACCACCAAAAATTTTAACCAGTCATCGTTCTCACAACACTGAGGACCAGTCATTCGAAATGACTTCTCCATGCATTTTATGCATTGGTAAAAGCACTATGATGAAAAGTGTGATATGTTTTCAGGTATCTCCTATACTAATAGAGCCACATGCTCACCGGTTTGCCACATGATGTAGGCCCATGGACTGAACAAGAAACCACCAAAAATTTTAACCAGTCATCGTTCTCACAACACTGAGGACCAGTCATTCGAAATGATTTCTCCATGCATTTTATGCATTGGTAAAAGCACTATGATGAAAAGTGTGATATGTTTTCAGGTATCTCCTATACTAATAGAGCCACATGCTCACCGGTTTGCCACATGATGTAGGCCTATGGACTGAACAAGAAACCACCAAAAATTTTAACCAGTCATCGTTCTCACAACACTGAGGACCAGTCATTCGAAATGACTTCTCTATGCATTTTATGCATTGGTAAAAGCACTATGATGAAAAGTGTGATATGTTTTCAGGTATCTCCTATACTAATAGAGCCACATGCTCACCGGGTAGCCACATGATGTAGGCCTATGGACTGAACAAGAAACCACCAAAAATTTTAACCAGTCATTGTTCTCACAACACTGAGGACCAGTCATTCGAAATGACTTCTCCATGCATTTTATGCATTGGTAAAAGCACTATGATGAAAAGTGTGATATGTTTTCAGGTATCTCCTATACTAATAGAGCCACATGCTCACCGGTTTGCCACATGATGTAGGCCCATGGACTGAACAAGAAACCACCAAAAATTTTAACCAGTCATCGTTCTCACAACACTGAGGACCAGTCATTCGAAATGACTTCTCCATGCATTTTATGCATTGGTAAAAGCACTATGATGAAAAGTGTGATATGTTTTCAGGTATCTCCTATACTAATAGAGCCACATGCTCACCGGTTTGCCACATGATGTAGGCCTATGGACTGAACAAGAAACCACCAAAAATTTTAACCAGTCATCGTTCTCACAACACTGAGGACCAGTCATTCGAAATGACTTCTCCATGCATTTTATGCATTGGTAAAAGCACTATGATGAAAAGTGTGATATGTTTTCAGGTATCTCCTATACTAATAGAGCCACATGCTCACCGGTTTGCCACATGATGTAGGCCTATGGACTGAACAAGAAACCACCAAAAATTTTAACCAGTCATCGTTCTCACAACACTGAGGACCAGTCATTCGAAATGACTTCTCCATGCATTTTATGCATTGGTAAAAGCACTATGATGAAAAGTGTGATATGTTTTCAGGTATCTCCTATACTAATAGAGCCACATGCTCACCGGTTTGCCACATGATGTAGGCCTATGGACTGAACAAGAAACCACCAAAATTTTAACCAGTCATCGTTCTCACAACACTGAGGACCAGTCATTCGAAATGACTTCTCCATGCATTTTATGCATTGGTAAAAGCACTATGATGAAAAGTGTGATATGTTTTCAGGTATCTCCTATACTAATAGAGCCACATGCTCACCGGTTTGCCACATGATGTAGGCCTATGGACTGAACAAGAAACCACCAAAAATTTTAACCAGTCATCGTTCTCACAACACTGAGGACCAGTCATTCGAAATGACTTCTCCATGCATTTTCTGCATTGGTAAAAGCACTATGATGAAAAGTGTGATATGTTTTCAGGTATCTCCTATACTAATAGAGCCACATGCTCACCGGTTTGCCACATGATGTAGGCCTATGGACTGAACAAGAAACCACCAAAAATTTTAACCAGTCATCGTTCTCACAACACTGAGGACCAGTCATTCGAAATGACTTCTCCATGCATTTTCTGCATTGGTAAAAGCACTATGATGAAAAGTGTGATATGTTTTCAGGTATCTCCTATACTAATAGAGCCACATGCTCACCGGTTTGCCACATGATGTAGGCCTATAGACTGAACAAGAAACCACCAAAAATTTTAACCAGTCATCGTTCTCACAACACTGAGGACCAGTCATTCGAAATGACTTCTCCATGCATTTTATGCATTGGTAAAAGCACTATGATGAAAAGTGTGATATGTTTTCAGGTATCTCCTATACTAATAGAAACACATGCTCACCGGTTTGCCACATGATGTAGGCCTATGGACTGAACAAGAAACCACCAAAAATTTTAACCAGTCATCGTTCTCACAACACTGAGGACCAGTCATTCGAAATGACTTCTCCATGCATTTTATGCATTGGTAAAAGCACTATGATGAAAAGTGTGATATGTTTTCAGGTATCTCCTATACTAATAGAGCCACATGCTCACCGGTTTGCCACATGATGTAGGCATATGGACTGAACAAGAAACCACCAAAAATTTTAACCAGTCATCGTTCTCACAACACTGAGGACCAGTCATTCGAAATGACTTCTCCATGCATTTTATGCATTGGTAAAAGCACTATGATGAAAAGTGTGATATGTTTTCAGGTATCTCCTATACTAATAGAGCCACATGCTCACCGGTTTGCCACATGATGTAGGCCTATGGACTGAACAAGAAACCACCAAAAATTTTAACCAGTCATCGTTCTCACAACACTGAGGACCAGTCATTCGAAATGACTTCTCCATGCATTTTCTGCATTGGTAAAAGCACTATGATGAAAAGTGTGATATGTTTTCAGGTATCTCCTATACTAATAGAGCCACATGCTCACCGGTTTGCCACATGATGTAGGCCTATGGACTGAACAAGAAACCACCAAAAATTTTAACCAGTCATCGTTCTCACAACACTGAGGACCAGTCATTCGAAATGACTTCTCCATGCATTTTATGCATTGGTAAAAGCACTATGATGAAAAGTGTGATATGTTTTCAGGTATCTCCTATACTAATAGAGCCACATGCTCACCGGTTTGCCACATGATGTAGGCATATGGACTGAACAAGAAACCACCAAAAATTTTAACCAGTCATCGTTCTCACAACACTGAGGACCAGTCATTCGAAATGACTTCTCCATGCATTTTATGCATTGGTAAAAGCACTATGATGAAAAGTGTGATATGTTTTCAGGTATCTCCTATACTAATAGAGCCACATGCTCACCGGTTTGCCACATGATGTAGGCCTATGGACTGAACAAGAAACCACCAAAATTTTAACCAGTCATCGTTCTCACAACACTGAGGACCAGTCATTCGAAATGACTTCTCCATGCATTTTATGCATTGGTAAAAGCACTATGATGAAAAGTGTGATATGTTTTCAGGTATCTCCTATACTAATAGAGCCACATGCTCACCGGTTTGCCACATGATGTAGGCCTATGGACTGAACAAGAAACCACCAAAAATTTTAACCAGTCATCGTTCTCACAACACTGAGGACCAGTCATTCGAAATGACTTCTCCATGCATTTTCTGCATTGGTAAAAGCACTATGATGAAAAGTGTGATATGTTTTCAGGTATCTCCTATACTAATAGAGCCACATGCTCACCGGTTTGCCACATGATGTAGGCCTATGGACTGAACAAGAAACCACCAAAAATTTTAACCAGTCATCGTTCTCACAACACTGAGGACCAGTCATTCGAAATGACTTCTCCATGCATTTTCTGCATTGGTAAAAGCACTATGATGAAAAGTGTGATATGTTTTCAGGTATCTCCTATACTAATAGAGCCACATGCTCACCGGTTTGCCACATGATGTAGGCCTATAGACTGAACAAGAAACCACCAAAAATTTTAACCAGTCATCGTTCTCACAACACTGAGGACCAGTCATTCGAAATGACTTCTCCATGCATTTTATGCATTGGTAAAAGCACTATGATGAAAAGTGTGATATGTTTTCAGGTATCTCCTATACTAATAGAAACACATGCTCACCGGTTTGCCACATGATGTAGGCCTATGGACTGAACAAGAAACCACCAAAAATTTTAACCAGTCATCGTTCTCACAACACTGAGGACCAGTCATTCGAAATGACTTCTCCATGCATTTTATGCATTGGTAAAAGCACTATGATGAAAAGTGTGATATGTTTTCAGGTATCTCCTATACTAATAGAGCCACATGCTCACCGGTTTGCCACATGATGTAGGCATATGGACTGAACAAGAAACCACCAAAAATTTTAACCAGTCATCGTTCTCACAACACTGAGGACCAGTCATTCGAAATGACTTCTCCATGCATTTTATGCATTGGTAAAAGCACTATGATGAAAAGTGTGATATGTTTTCAGGTATCTCCTATACTAATAGAGCCACATGCTCACCGGTTTGCCACATGATGTAGGCCTATGGACTGAACAAGAAACCACCAAAAATTTTAACCAGTCATCGTTCTCACAACACTGAGGACCAGTCATTCGAAATGACTTCTCCATGCATTTTCTGCATTGGTAAAAGCACTATGATGAAAAGTGTGATATGTTTTCAGGTATCTCCTATACTAATAGAGCCACATGCTCACCGGTTTGCCACATGATGTAGGCCTATGGACTGAACAAGAAACCACCAAAAATTTTAACCAGTCATCGTTCTCACAACACTGAGGACCAGTCATTCGAAATGACTTCTCCATGCATTTTATGCATTGGTAAAAGCACTATGATGAAAAGTGTGATATGTTTTCAGGTATCTCCTATACTAATAGAGCCACATGCTCACCGGTTTGCCACATGATGTAGGCATATGGACTGAACAAGAAACCACCAAAAATTTTAACCAGTCATCGTTCTCACAACACTGAGGACCAGTCATTCGAAATGACTTCTCCATGCATTTTATGCATTGGTAAAAGCACTATGATGAAAAGTGTGATATGTTTTCAGGTATCTCCTATACTAATAGAGCCACATGCTCACCGGTTTGCCACATGATGTAGGCCTATGGACTGAACAAGAAACCACCAAAAATTTTAACCAGTCATCGTTCTCACAACACTGAGGACCAGTCATTCGAAATGACTTCTCCATGCATTTTATGCATTGGTAAAAGCACTATGATGAAAAGTGTGATATGTTTTCAGGTATCTCCTATACTAATAGAGCCACATGCTCACCGGTTTGCCACATGATGTAGGCCTATGGACTGAACAAGAAACCACCAAAAATTTTAACCAGTCATCGTTCTCACAACACTGAGGACCAGTCATTCGAAATGACTTCTAAATGCATTTTATGCATTGGTAAAAGCACTATGATGAAAAGTGTGATATGTTTTCAGGTATCTCCTATACTAATAGAGCCACATGCTCACCGGTTTGCCACATGATGTAGGCCCATGGACTGAACAAGAAACCACCAAAAATTTTAACCAGTCATCGTTCTCACAACACTGAGGACCAGTCATTCGAAATGACTTCTCCATGCATTTTATGCATTGGTAAAAGCACTATGATGAAAAGTGTGATATGTTTTCAGGTATCTCCTATACTAATAGAGCCACATGCTCACCGGTTTGCCACATGATGTAGGCCTATGGACTGAACAAGAAACCACCAAAAATTTTAACCAGTCATCGTTCTCACAACACTGAGGACCAGTCATTCGAAATGACTTCTCCATGCATTTTATGCATTGGTAAAAGCACTATGATGAAAAGTGTGATATGTTTTCAGGTATCTCCTATACTAATAGAGCCACATGCTCACCGGTTTGCCACATGATGTAGGCCTATGGACTGAACAAGAAACCACCAAAAATTTTAACCAGTCATCGTTCTCACAACACTGAGGACCAGTCATTCGAAATGACTTCTCCATGCATTTTATGCATTGGTAAAAGCACTATGATGAAAAGTGTGATATGTTTTCAGGTATCTCCTATACTAATAGAGCCACATGCTCACCGGTTTGCCACATGATGTAGGCCTATGGACTGAACAAGAAACCACCAAAAATTTTAACCAGTCATCGTTCTCACAACACTGAGGACCAGTCATTCGAAATGACTTCTCCATGCATTTTATGCATTGGTAAAAGCACTATGATGAAAAGTGTGATATGCTTTCAGGTTTCTCCTATACTAATAGAGCCACATGCTCACCGGTTTGCCACATGATGTAGGCCTATGGACTGAACAAGAAACCACCAAAAATTTTAACCAGTCATCGTTCTCACAACACTGAGGACCAGTCATTCGAAATGACTTCTCCATGCATTTTATGCATTGGTAAAAGCACTATGATGAAAAGTGTGATGTTTTCAGGTATCTCCTATACTAATAGAGCCACATGCTCACCGGTTTGCCACATGATGTAGGCCTATGGACTGAACAAGAAACCACCAAAAATTTTAACCAGTCATCGTTCTCACAACACTGAGGACCAGTCATTCGAAATGACTTCTCCATGCATTTTATGCATTGGTAAAAGCACTATGATGAAAAGTGTGATATGTTTTCAGGTATCTCCTATACTAATAGAGCCACATGCTCACCGGTTTGCCACATGATGTAGGCCTATGGACTGAACAAGAAACCACCAAAAATTTTAACCAGTCATCGTTCTTACAACACTGAGGACCAGTCATTCGAAATGACTTCTCCATGCATTTTATGCATTGGTAAAAGCACTATGATGAAAAGTGTGATATGTTTTCAGGTATCTCCTATACTAATAGAGCCACATGCTCACCGGTTTGCCACACGATGTAGGCCCATGGACTGAACAAGAAACCACCAAAAATTTTAACCAGTCATCGTTCTCACAACACTGAGGACCAGTCATTCGAAATGACTTCTCCATGCATTTTATGCATTGGTAAAAGCACTATGATGAAAAGTGTGATATGTTTTCAGGTATCTCCTATACTAATAGAGCCACATGCTCACCGGTTTGCCACATGATGTAGGCCTATGGACTGAACAAGAAACCACCAAAAATTTTAACCAGTCATCGTTCTCACAACACTGAGGACCAGTCATTCGAAATGACTTCTCCATGCATTTTATGCATTGGTAAAAGCACTATGATGAAAAGTGTGATATGTTTTCAGGTATCTCCTATACTAATAGAACCACATGCTCACCGGTTTGCCACATGATGTAGGCCTATGGACTGAACAAGAAACTACCAAAAATTTTAACCAGTCATCGTTCTCACAACACTGAGGACCAGTCATTCGAAATGTCTTCTCCATGCATTTTATGCATTGGTAAAAGCACTATGATGAAAAGTGTGATATGTTTTCAGGTATCTCCTATACTAATAGAGCCACATGCTCACCGGTTTGCCACATGATGTAGGCCTATGGACTGAACAAGAAACCACCAAAAATTTTAACCAGTCATCGTTCTCACAACACTGAGGACCAGTCATTCGAAATGACTTCTCCATGCATTTTATGCATTGGTAAAAGCACTATGATGAAAAGTGTGATATGTTTTCAGGTATCTCCTATACTAATAGAGCCACATGCTCACCGGTTTGCCACATGATGTAGGCCCATGGACTGAACAAGAAACCACCAAAAATTTTAACCAGTCATCGTTCTCACAACACTGAGGACCAGTCATTCGAAATGACTTCTCCATGCATTTTATGCATTGGTAAAAGCACTATGATGAAAAGTGTGATATGTTTTCAGGTATCTCCTATACTAATAGAGCCACATGCTCACCGGTTTGCCACATGATGTAGGCCTATGGACTGAACAAGAAACCACCAAAAATTTTAACCAGTCATCGTTCTCACAACACTGAGGACCAGTCATTCGAAATGACTTCTCCATGCATTTTATGCATTGGTAAAAGCACTATGATGAAAAGTGTGATATGTTTTCAGGTATCTCCTATACTAATAGAACCACATGCTCACCGGTTTGCCACATGATGTAGGCCTATGGACTGAACAAGAAACCACCAAAAATTTTAACCAGTCATCGTTCTCACAACACTGAGGACCAGTCATTCGAAATGACTTCTCCATGCATTTTATGCATTGGTAAAAGCACTATGATGAAAAGTGTGATATGTTTTCAGGTATCTCCTATACTAATAGAGCCACATGCTCACCGGGTTGCCACATGATGTAGGCCTATGGACTGAACAAGAAACCACCAAAAATTTTAACCAGTCATCGTTCTCACAACACTGAGGACCAGTCATTCGAAATGACTTCTCCATGCATTTTATGCATTGGTAAAAGCACTATGATGAAAAGTGTGATATGTTTTCAGGTATCTCCTATACTAATAGAGCCACATGCTCACCGGTTTGCCACATGATGTAGGCCCATGGACTGAACAAGAAACCACCAAAAATTTTAACCAGTCATCGTTCTCACAACACTGAGGACCAGTCATTCGAAATGACTTCTCCATGCATTTTATGCATTGGTAAAAGCACTATGATGAAAAGTGTGATATGTTTTCAGGTATCTCCTATACTAATAGAGCCACATGCTCACCGGTTTGCCACATGATGTAGGCCTATGGACTGAACAAGAAACCACCAAAAATTTTAACCAGTCATCGTTCTCACAACACTGAGGACCAGTCATTCGAAATGACTTCTCCATGCATTTTATGCATTGGTAAAAGCACTATGATGAAAAGTGTGATATGTTTTCAGGTATCTCCTATACTAATATAGCCACATGCTCACCGGTTTGCCACATGATGTAGGCCTATGGAATGAACAAGAAACCACCAAAAATTTTAACCAGTCATCGTTCTCACAACACTGAGGACCAGTCATTCGAAATGACTTCTCCATGCATTTTATGCATTGGTAAAAGCACTATGATGAAAAGTGTGATATGTTTTCAGGTATCTCCTATACTAATAGAGCCACATGCTCACCGGTTTGCCACATGATGTAGGCCTATGGACTGAACAAGAAACCACCAAAAATTTTAACCAGTCATCGTTCTCACAACACTGAGGACCAGTCATTCGAAATGACTTCTCCATGCATTTTATGCATTGGTAAAAGCACTATGATGAAAAGTGTGATATGTTTTCAGGTATCTCCTATCCTAATAGAGCCACATGCTCACCGGTTTGCCACATGATGTAGGCCTATGGACTGAACAAGAAACCACCAAAAATTTTAACCAGTCATCGTTCTCACAACACTGAGGACCAGTCATTCGAAATGACTTCTCCATGCATTTTATGCATTGGTAAAAGCACTATGACAAAAAGTGTGATATGTTTTCAGGTATCTCCTATACTAATAGAGCCACATGCTCACCGGTTTGCCACATGATGTAGGCCTATGGACTGAACAAGAAACCACCAAAAATTTTAACCAGTCATCGTACTCACAACACTGAGGACCAGTCATTCGAAATGACTTCTCCATGCATTTTATGCATTGGTAAAAGCACTATGATGAAAAGTGTGATGTTTTCAGGTATCTCCTATACTAATAGAGCCACATGCTCACCGGTTTGCCACATGATGTAGGCCTATGGACTGAACAAGAAACCACCAAAAATTTTAACCAGTCATCGTTCTCCCAACACTGAGGACCAGTCATTCGAAATGACTTCTCCATGCATTTTATGCATTGGTAAAAGCACTATGATGAAAAGTGTGATGTTTTCAGGTATCTCCTATACTAATAGAGCCACATGCTCACCGGTTTGCCACATGATGTAGGCCTATGGACTGAACAAGAAACCACCAAAAATTTTAACCAGTCATCGTTCTCACAACACTGAGGACCAGTCATTCGAAATGACTTCTCCATGCATTTTATGCATTGGTAAAAGCACTATGATGAAAAGTGTGATATGTTTTCAGGTATCTCCTATACTAATAGAGCCACATGCTCACCGGTTTGCCACATGATGTAGGCCTATGGACTGAACAAGAAACCACCAAAGATTTTAACCAGTCATCGTTCTCACAACACTGAGGACCAGTCATTCGAAATGACTTCTCCATGCATTTTATGCATTGGTAAAAGCACTATGATGAAAAGTGTGATGTTTTCAGGTATCTCCTATACTAATAGAGCCACATGCTCACCGGTTTGCCACATGATGTAGGCCTATGGACTGAACAAGAAACCACCAAAAATTTTAACCAGTCATCGTTCTCACAACACTGAGGACCAGTCATTCGAAATGACTTCTCCATGCATTTTATGCATTGGTAAAAGCACTATGATGAAAAGTGTGATATGTTTTCAGGTATCTCCTATACTAATAGAGCCACATGCTCACCGGTTTGCCACATGATGTAGGCCTATGGACTGAACAAGAAACGACCAAAAATTTTAACCAGTCATCGTTCTCACAACACTGAGGACCAGTCATTCGAAATGACTTCTCCATGCATTTTATGCATTGGTAAAAGCACTATGATGAAAAGTGTGATATGTTTTCAGGTATCTCCTATACTAATAGAGCCACATGCTCACCGGTTTGCCACATGATGTAGGCCTATGGACTGAACAAGAAACCACCAAAAATTTTAACCAGTCATCGTTCTCACAACACTGAGGACCAGTCATTCGAAATGACTTCTCCATGCATTTTATGCATTGGTAAAAGCACTATGATGAAAAGTGTGATATGTTTTCAGGTATCTCCTATACTAATAGAGCCACATGCTCACCGGTTTGCCACATGATGTAGGCCTATGGACTGAACAATTAACCACCAAAAATTTTAACCAGTCATCGTTCTCACAACACTGAGGACCAGTCATTCGAAATGACTTCTCCATGCATTTTATGCATTGGTAAAAGCACTATGATGAAAAGTGTGATATGTTTTCAGGTATCTCCTATACTAATAGAGCCACATGCTCACCGGTTTGCCACATGATGTAGGCCTATGGACTGAACAAGAAACCACCAAAAATTTTAACCAGTCATCGTTCTCACAACACTGAGGACCAGTCATTCGAAATGACTTCTCCATGCATTTTATGCATTGGTAAAAGCACTATGATGAAAAGTGTGATATGTTTTCAGGTATCTCCTATACTAATAGAGCCACATGCTCACCGGTTTGCCACATGATGTAGGCCTATGGACTGAACAAGAAACCACCAAAATTTTAACCAGTCATCGTTCTCACAACACTGAGGACCAGTCATTCGAAATGACTTCTCCATGCATTTTATGCATTGGTAAAAGCACTATGATGAAAAGTGTGATATGTTTTCAGGTATCTCCTATACTAATAGAGCCACATGCTCACCGGTTTGCCACATGATGTAGGCCTATGGACTGAACAAGAAACCACCAAAAATTTTAACCAGTCATCGTTCTCACAACACTGAGGACCAGTCATTCGAAATGACTTCTCCATGCATTTTATGCATTGGTAAAAGCACTATGATGAAAAGTGTGATATGTTTTCAGGTATCTCCTATACTAATAGAGCCACATGCTCACCGGTTTGCCACATGATGTAGGCCTATGGACTGAACAAGAAACCACCAAAAATTTTAACCAGTCATCGTTCTCACAACACTGAGGACCAGTCATTCGAAATGACTTCTCCATGCATTTTATGCATTGGTAAAAGCACTATGATGAAAAGTGTGATATGTTTTCAGGTATCTCCTATACTAATAGAGCCACATGCTCACCGGTTTGCCACATGATGTAGGCCTATGGACTGAACAAGAAACCACCAAAAATTTTAACCAGTCATCGTTCTCACAACACTGAGGACCAGTCATTCGAAATGACTTCTCCATGCATTTTATGCATTGGTAAAAGCACTATGATGAAAAGTGTGATATGTTTTCAGGTATCTCCTATACTAATAGAGCCACATGCTCACCGGTTTGCCACATGATGTAGGCCTATGGACTGAACAAGAAACCACCAAAAATTTTAACCAGTCATCGTTCTCACAACACTGAGGACCAGTCATTCGAAATGACTTCTCCATGCATTTTATGCATTGGTAAAAGCACTATGATGAAAAGTGTGATATGTTTTCAGGTATCTCCTATACTAATAGAGCCACATGCTCACCGGTTTGCCACATGATGTAGGCCTATGGACTGAACAAGAAACCACCAAAAATTTTAACCAGTCATCGTTCTCACAACACTGAGGACCAGTCATTCGAAATGACTTCTCCATGCATTTTATGCATTGGTAAAAGCACTATGATGAAAAGTGTGATATGTTTTCAGGTATCTCCTATACTAATAGAGCCACATGCTCACCGGTTTGCCACATGATGTAGGCCTATGGACTGAACAAGAAACCACCAAAAATTTTAACCAGTCATCGTTCTCACAACACTGAGGACCAGTCATTCGAAATGACTTCTCCATGCATTTTATGCATTGGTAAAAGCACTATGATGAAAAGTGTGATATGTTTTCAGGTATCTCCTATA
Source organism: Ranitomeya imitator (assembly GCF_032444005.1). Taxonomy (NCBI): domain Eukaryota; kingdom Metazoa; phylum Chordata; class Amphibia; order Anura; family Dendrobatidae; genus Ranitomeya; species Ranitomeya imitator. The sequence continues at coordinate 50,207 of NW_027193924.1, read as the reverse complement.
CTAATAGAGCCACATGCTCACCGGTTTGCCACATGATGTAGGCCTATGGACTGAACAAGAAACCACCAAAAATTTTAACCAGTCATCGTTCTCACAACACTGAGGACCAGTCATTCGAAATGACTTCTCCATGCATTTTATGCATTGGTAAAAGCACTATGATGAAAAGTGTGATATGTTTTCAGGTATCTCCTATACTAATAGAGCCACATGCTCACCGGTTTGCCACATGATGTAGGCCTATGGACTGAACAAGAAACCACCAAAAATTTTAACCAGTCATCGTTCTCACAACACTGAGGACCAGTCATTCGAAATGACTTCTCCATGCATTTTATGCATTGGTAAAAGCACTATGATGAAAAGTGTGATATGTTTTCAGGTATCTCCTATACTAATAGAGCCACATGCTCACCGGTTTGCCACATGATGTAGGCCTATGGACTGAACAAGAAACCAAAAAATTTTAACCAGTCATCGTTCTCACAACACTGAGGACCAGTCATTCGAAATGACTTCTCCATGCATTTTATGCATTGGTAAATGCACTATGATGAAAAGTGTGATATGTTTTCAGGTATCTCCTATACTAATAGAGCCACATGCTCACCGGTTTGCCACATGATGTAGGCCTATGGACTGAACAAGAAACCACCAAAAATTTTAACCAGTCATCGTTCTCACAACACTGAGGACCAGTCATTCGAAATGACTTCACCATGCATTTTATGCATTGGTAAAAGCACTATGATGAAAAGTGTGATATGTTTTCAGGTATCTCCTATACTAATAGAGCCACATGCTCACCGGTTTGCCACATGATGTAGGCTTATGGACTGAACAAGAAACCACCAAAAATTTTAACCAGTCATCGTTCTCACAACACTGAGGACCAGTCATTCTAAATGACTTCTCCATGCATTTTATGCATTGGTAAAAGCACTATGATGAAAAGTGTGATATGTTTTCAGGTATCTCCTATACTAATAGAGCCACATGCTCACCGGTTTGCCACATGATGTAGGCCTATGGACTGAACAAGAAACCACCAAAAATTTTAACCAGTCATTGTTCTCACAACACTGAGGACCAGTCATTCGAAATGACTTCTCCATGCATTTTATGCATTGGTAAAAGCACTATGATGAAAAGTGTGATATGTTTTCAGGTATCTCCTATACTAATAGAGCCACATTGCTCACCGGTTTGCCACATGATGTAGGCCTATGGACTGAACAAGAAACCACCAAAAATTTTAACCAGTCATCGTTCTCACAACACTGAGGACCAGTCATTCGAAATGACTTCTCCATGCATTTTATGCATTGGTAAAAGCACTATGATGAAAAGTGTGATATGTTTTCAGGTATCTCCTATACTAATAGAGCCACATGCTCACCGGTTTGCCACATGATGTAGGCCTATGGACTGAACAAGAAACCACCAAAAATTTTAACCAGTCATCGTTCTCACAACACTGAGGACCAGTCATTCGAAATGACTTCTCCATGCATTTTATGCATTGGTAAAAGCACTATGATGAAAAGTGTGATATGTTTTCAGGTATCTCCTATACTAATAGAGCCACATGCTCACCGGTTTGCCACATGATGTAGGCCTATGGACTGAACAAGAAACCACCAAAATTTTTAACCAGTCATCGTTCTCACAACACTGAGGACCAGTCATTCGAAATGACTTCTCCATGCATTTTATGCATTGGTAAAAGCACTATGATGAAAAGTGTGATATGTTTTCAGGTATCTCCTATACTAATAGAGCCACATGCTCACCGGTTTGCCACATGATGTAGGCCTATGGACTGAACAAGAAACCACCAAAAATTTTAACCAGTCATCGTTCTCACAACACTGAGGACCAGTCATTCGAAATGACTTCTCCATGCATTTTATGCATTGGTAAAAGCACTATGATGAAAAGTGTGATATGTTTTCAGGTATCTCCTATACTAATAGAGCCACATGCTCACCGGTTTGCCACATGATGTAGGCCTATGGACTGAACAAGAAACCACCAAAAATTTTAACCAGTCATCGTTCTCACAACACTGAGGACCAGTCATTCGAAATGACTTCTCCATGCATTTTATGCATTGGTAAAAGCACTATGATGAAAAGTGTGATATGTTTTCAGGTATCTCCTATACTAATAGAGCCACATGCTCACCGGTTTGCCACATGATGTAGGCCCATGGACTGAACAAGAAACCACCAAAAATTTTAACCAGTCATCGTTCTCACAACACTGAGGACCAGTCATTCGAAATGACTTCTCCATGCATTTTATGCATTGGTAAAAGCACTATGATGAAAAGTGTGATATGTTTTCAGGTATCTCCTATACTAATAGAGTCCACATGCTCACCGGTTTGCCACATGATGTAGGCCCATGGACTGAACAAGAAACCACCAAAATTTTAACCAGTCATCGTTCTCACAACACTGAGGACCAGTCATTCGAATTGACTTCTCCATGCATTTTATGCATTGGTAAAAGCACTATGATGAAAAGTGTGATATGTTTTCAGGTATCTCCTATACTAATAGAGCCACATGCTCACCGGTTTGCCACATGATGTAGGCCTATGGACTGAACAAGAAACCACCAAAATTTTAACCAGTCATCGTTCTCACAACACTGAGGACCAGTCATTCGAAATGACTTCTCCATGCATTTTATGCATTGGTAAAAGCACTATGATGAAAAGTGTGATATGTTTTCAGGTATCTCCTATACTAATAGAGCCACATGCTCACCGGTTTGCCACATGATGTAGGCCTATGGACTGAACAAGAAACCACCAAAAATTTTAACCAGTCATCGTTCTCACAACACTGAGGACCAGTCATTCGAAATGACTTCTCCATGCATTTTATGCATTGGTAAAAGCACTATGATGAAAAGTGTGATATGTTTTCAGGTATCTCCTACACTAATAGAGCCACATGCTCACCGGTTTGCCACATGATGTAGGCTTATGGACTGAACAAGAAACCACCAAAATTTTAACCAGTCATCGTTCTCACAACACTGAGGACCAGTCATTCGAAATGACTTCTCCATGCATTTTCTGCATTGGTAAAAGCACTATGATGAAAAGTGTGATATGTTTTCAGATATCTACCTATGCTCACCGGTTTGCCACATGATGTAGGCCTATGGACTGAACAAGAAACCACCAAAAATTTTAACCAGTCATCGTTCTCACAACACTGAGTACCAGTCATTCGAAATGACTTCTCCATGCATTTTATGCATTGGTAAAAGCACTATGATGAAAAGTGTGATATGTTTTCAGGTATCTCCTATACTAATAGAGCCACATGCTCACCGGTTTGCCACATGATGTAGGCCCATGGACTGAACAAGAAACCACCAAAAATTTTAACCAGTCATCGTTCTCACAACACTGAGGACCAGTCATTCGAAATGACTTCTCCATGCATTTTATGCATTGGTAAAAGCACTATGATGAAAAGTGTGATATGTTTTCAGGTATCTCCTATACTAATAGAGCCACATGCTCACCGGTTTGCCACATGATGTAGGCCTATGGACTGAACAAGAAACCACCAAAAATTTTAACCAGTCATCGTTCTCACAACACTGAGGACCAGTCATTCGAAATGACTTCTCCATGCATTTTATGCATTGGTAAAAGCACTATGATGAAAAGTGTGATATGTTTTCAGATATCTCCTATACTAATAGAGCCATATGCTCACCGGTTTGCCACATGATGTAGGCCTATGGACTGAACAAGAAACCACCAAAAATTTTAACCAGTCATCGTTCTCACAACACTGAGGACCAGTCATTCGAAATGACTTCTCCATGCATTTTATGCATTGGTAAAAGCACTATGATGAAAAGTGTGATATGTTTTCAGGTATCTCCTATACTAATAGAGCCACATGCTCACTGGTTTGCCACATGATGTAGGCCCATGGACTGAACAAGAAACCACCAAAAATTTTAACCAGTCATCGTTCTCACAACACTGATGACCAGTCATTCGAAATGACTTCTCCATGCATTTTATGCATTGGTAAAAGCACTATGATGAAAAGTGTGATATGTTTTCAGGTATCTCCTATACTAATAGAGCCACATGCTCACCGGTTTGCCACATGATGTAGGCCTATGGACTGAACAAGAAACCACCAAAAATTTTAACCAGTCATCGTTCTCACAACACTGAGGACCAGTCATTCGAAATGACTTCTCCATGCATTTTATGCATTGGTAAAAGCACTATGATGAAAAGTGTGATATGTTTTCAGGTATCTCCTATACTAATAGAGCCACATGCTCACCGGTTTGCCACATGATGTAGGCCTATGGACTGAACAAGAAACCACCAAAAATTTTAACCAGTCATCGTTCTTACAACACTGAGGACCAGTCATTCGAAATGACTTCTCCATGCATTTTATGCATTGGTAAAAGCACTATGATGAAAACGTGTGATATGTTTTCAGGTATCTCCTATACTAATAGAGCCACATGCTCACCGGTTTGCCACATGATGTAGGCCTATGGACTGAACAAGAAACCACCAAAAATTTTAACCAGTCATCGTTCTCACAACACTGAGGACCAGTCATTCGAAATGACTTCTCCATGCATTTTATGCATTGGTAAAAGCACTATGATGAAAAGTGTGATATGTTTTCAGGTATCTCCTATACTAATAGAGCCACATGCTCACCGGTTTGCCACATGATGTAGGCCTATGGACTGAACAAGAAAGGACCAAAAATTTTAACCAGTCATCGTTCTCACAACACTGAGGACCAGTCATTCGAAATCACTTCTCCATGCATTTTATGCATTGGTAAAAGCACTATGATGAAAAGTGTGATATGTTTTCAGGTATCTCCTATACTAATAGAGCCACATGCTCACCGGTTTGCCACATGATGTAGGCCTATGGACTGAACAAGAAACCACCAAAAATTTTAACCAGTCATCGTTCTCACAACACTGAGGACCAGTCATTCGAAATGACTTCTCCATGCATTTTATGCATTGGTAAAAGCACTATGATGAAAAGTGTGATATGTTTTCAGGTATCTCCTATACTAATAGAGCCACATGCTCACCGGTTTGCCACATGATGTAGGCCCATGGACTGAACAAGAAACCACCAAAAATTTTAACCAGTCATCGTTCTCACAACACTGAGGACCAGTCATTCGAAATGACTTCTCCATGCATTTTATGCATTGGTAAAAGCACTATGATGAAAAGTGTGATATGTTTTCAGGTATCTCCTATACTAATAGAGTCACATGCTCACCGGTTTGCCACATGATGTAGGCCCATGGACTGAACAAGAAACCACCAAAATTTTAACCAGTCATCGTTCTCACAACACTGAGGACCAGTCATTCGAAATGACTTCTCCATGCATTTTATGCATTGGTAAAAGCACTATGATGAAAAGTGTGATATGTTTTCAGGTATCTCCTATACTAATAGAGCCACATGCTCACCGGTTTGCCACATGATGTAGGCCTATGGACTGAACAAGAAACCACCAAAAATTTTAACCAGTCATCGTTCTCACAACACTGAGGACCAGTCATTCGAAATGACTTCTCCATGCATTTTATGCATTGGTAAAAGCACTATGATGAAAAGTGTGATATGTTTTCAGGTATCTCCTATACTAATAGAGCCACATGCTCACCGGTTTGCCACATGATGTAGGCCTATGGACTGAACAAGAAACCACCAAAAATTTTAACCAGTCATCGTTCTCACAACACTGAGGACCAGTCATTCGAAATGACTTCTCCATGCATTTTATGCATTGGTAAAAGCACTATGATGAAAAGTGTGATATGTTTTCAGGTATCTCCTATACTAATAGAGCCACATGCTCACCGGTTTGCCACATGATGTAGGCCTATGGACTGAACAAGAAACCACCAAAAATTTTAACCAGTCATCATTCTCACAACACTGAGGACCAGTCATTCGAAATGACTTCTCCATGCATTTTCTGCATTGGTAAAAGCACTATGATGAAAAGTGTGATATGTTTTCAGGTATCTCCTATACTAATAGAGCCACATGCTCACCGGTTTGCCACATGATGTAGGCCTATGGACTGAACAAGAAACCACCAAAAATTTTAACCAGTCATCGTTCTCACAACACTGAGGACCAGTCATTCGAAATGACTTCTCCATGCATTTTATGCATTGGTAAAAGCACTATGATGAAAAGTGTGATATGTTTTCAGGTATCTCCTATACTAATAGAGCCACATGCTCACCGGTTTGCCACATGATGTAGGCCTATGGACTGAACAAGAAACCACCAAAAATTTTAACCAGTCATCGTTCTCACAAGACTGAGGACCAGTCATTCGAAATGACTTCCATGCATTTTATGCATTGGTAAAAGCACTATGATGAAAAGTGTGATATGTTTTCAGGTATCTCCTATACTAATAGAGCCACATGCTCACCGGTTTGCCACATGATGTAGGCCTATGGACTGAACAAGAAACCACCAAAAATTTTAACCAGTCATCGTTCTCACAACACTGAGGACCAGTCATTCGAAATGACTTCTCCATGCATTTTATGCATTGGTAAAAGCACTATGATGAAAAGTGTGATATGTTTTCAGGTATCTCCTATACTAATAGAGCCACATGCTCACCGGTTTGCCACATGATGTAGGCCTATGGACTGAACAAGAAACCACCAAAAATTTTAACCAGTCATCGTTCTCACAACACTGAGGACCAGTCATTCGAAATGACTTCTCCATGCATTTTATGCATTGGTAAAAGCACTATGATGAAAAGTGTGATATGTTTTCAGGTATCTCCTATACTAATAGAGCCACATGCTCACCGGTTTGCCACATGATGTAGGCCTATGGACTGAACAAGAAACCACCAAAAATTTTAACCAGTCATCGTTCTCACAACACTGAGGACCAGTCATTCGAAATGACTTCTCCATGCATTTTATGCATTGGTAAAAGCACTATGATGAAAAGTGTGATATGTTTTCAGGTATCTCCTATACTAATAGAGCCACATGCTCACCGGTTTGCCACATGATGTAGGCCTATGGACTGAACAAGAAACCACCAAAAATTTTAACCAGTCATCGTTCTCACAACACTGAGGACCAGTCATTCGAAATGACTTCTCCATGCATTTTATGCATTGGTAAAAGCACTATGATGAAAAGTGTGATATGTTTTCAGGTATCTCCTATACTAATAGAGCCACATGCTCACCGGTTTGCCACATGATGTAGGCCCATGGACTGAACAAGAAACCACCAAAAATTTTAACCAGTCATCGTTCTCACAACACTGAGGACCAGTCATTCGAAATGACTTCTCCATGCATTTTATGCATTGGTAAAAGCACTATGATGAAAAGTGTGATATGTTTTCAGGTATCTCCTATACTAATAGAGCCACATGCTCACCGGTTTGCCACATGATGTAGGCCTATGGACTGAACAAGAAACCACCAAAAATTTTAACCAGTCATCGTTCTCACAACACTGAGGACCAGTCATTCGAAATGACTTCTCCATGCATTTTATGCATTGGTAAAAGCACTATGATGAAAAGTGTGATATGTTTTCAGGTATCTCCTATACTAATAGAGCCACATGCTCACCGGTTTGCCACATGATGTAGGCCTATGGACTGAACAAGAAACCACCAAAAATTTTAACCAGTCATCGTTCTCACAACACTGAGGACCAGTCATTCGAAATGACTTCTCCATGCATTTTATGCATTGGTATAAAAGCACTATGATGAAAAGTGTGATATGTTTTCAGGTATCTCCTATACTAATAGAGCCACATGCTCACCGGTTTGCCACATGATGTAGGCCTATGGACTGAACAAGAAACCACCAAAAATTTTAACCAGTCATCGTTCTCACAACACTGAGGACCAGTCATTCGAAATGACTTCTCCATGCATTTTATGCATTGGTAAAAGCACTATGATGAAAAGTGTGATATGTTTTCAGGTATCTCCTATACTAATAGAGCCACATGCTCACCGGTTTGCCACATGATGTAGGCCCTATGGACTGAACAAGAAACCACCAAAAATTTTAACCAGTCATCGTTCTCACAACACTGAGGACCAGTCATTCGAAATGACTTCTCCATGCATTTTATGCATTGGTAAAAGCACTATGATGAAAAGTGTGATATGTTTTCAGGTATCTCCTATACTAATAGAGCCACATGCTCACCGGTTTGCCACATGATGTAGGCCTATGGACTGAACAAGAAACCACCAAAAATTTTAACCAGTCATCGTTCTCACAACACTGAGGACCAGTCATTCGAAATGACTTCTCCATGCATTTTATGCATTGGTAAAAGCACTATGATGAAAAGTGTGATATGTTTTCAGGTATCTCCTATACTAATAGAGCCACATGCTCACCGGTTTGCCACATGATGTAGGCCTATGGATGAACAAGAAACCACCAAAAATTTTAACCAGTCATCGTTCTCACAACACTGAGGACCAGTCATTCGAAATGACTTCTCCATGCATTTTATGCATTGGTAAAAGCACTATGATGAAAAGTGTGATATGTTTTCAGGTATCTCCTATACTAATAGAGCCACATGCTCACCGGTTTGCCACATGATGTAGGCCTATGGACTGAACAAGAAACCACCAAAAATTTTAACCAGTCATCGTTCTCACAACACTGAGGACCAGTCATTCGAAATGACTTCTCCATGCATTTTATGCATTGGTAAAAGCACTATGATGAAAAGTGTGATATGTTTTCAGGTATCTCCTATACTAATAGAGCCACATGCTCACCGGTTTGCCACATGATGTAGGCCTATGGACTGAACAAGAAACCACCAAAAATTTTAACCAGTCATCGTTCTCACAACACTGAGGACCAGTCATTCGAAATGACTTCTCCATGCATTTTATGCATTGGTAAAAGCACTATGATGAAAAGTGTGATATGTTTTCAGGTATCTCCTATACTAATAGAGCCACATGCTCACCGGTTTGCCACATGATGTAGGCCTATGGACTGAACAAGAAACCACCAAAAATTTTAACCAGTCATCGTTCTCACAACACTGAGGACCAGTCATTCGAAATGACTTCTCCATGCATTTTATGCATTGGTAAAAGCACTATGATGAAAAGTGTGATATGTTTTCAGGTATCTCCTATACTAATAGAGCCACATGCTCACCGGTTTGCCACATGATGTAGGCCTATGGACTGAACAAGAAACCACCAAAAATTTTAACCAGTCATCGTTCTCACAACACTGAGGACCAGTCATTCGAAATGACTTCTCCATGCATTTTATGCATTGGTAAAAGCACTATGATGAAAAGTGTGATATGTTTTCAGGTATCTCCTATACTAATAGAGCCACATGCTCACCGGTTTGCCACATGATGTAGGCCTATGGACTGAACAAGAAACCACCAAAAATTTTAACCAGTCATCGTTCTCACAACACTGAGGACCAGTCATTCGAAATGACTTCTCCATGCATTTTATGCATTGGTAAAAGCACTATGATGAAAAGTGTGATATGTTTTCAGGTATCTCCTATACTAATAGAGCCACATGCTCACCGGTTTGCCACATGATGTAGGCCTATGGACTGAACAAGAAACCACCAAAAATTTTAACCAGTCATCGTTCTCACAACACTGAGGACCAGTCATTCGAAATGACTTCTCCATGCATTTTATGCATTGGTAAAAGCACTATGATGAAAAGTGTGATATGTTTTCAGGTATCTCCTATACTAATAGAGCCACATGCTCACCGGTTTGCCACATGATGTAGGCCTATGGACTGAACAAGAAACCACCAAAAATTTTAACCAGTCATCGTTCTCACAACACTGAGGACCAGTCATTCGAAATGACTTCTCCATGCATTTTATGCATTGGTAAAAGCACTATGATGAAAAGTGTGATATGTTTTCAGGTATCTCCTATACTAATAGAGCCACATGCTCACCGGTTTGCCACATGATGTAGGCCTATGGACTGAACAAGAAACCACCAAAAATTTTAACCAGTCATCGTTCTCACAACACTGAGGACCAGTCATTCGAAATGACTTCTCCATGCATTTTATGCATTGGTAAAAGCACTATGATGAAAAGTGTGATATGTTTTCAGGTATCTCCTATACTAATAGAGCCACATGCTCACCGGTTTGCCACATGATGTAGGCCTATGGACTGAACAAGAAACCACCAAAAATTTTAACCAGTCATCGTTCTCACAACACTGAGGACCAGTCATTCGAAATGACTTCTCCATGCATTTTATGCATTGGTAAAAGCACTATGATGAAAAGTGTGATATGTTTTCAGGTATCTCCTATACTAATAGAGCCACATGCTCACCGGTTTGCCACATGATGTAGGCCTATGGACTGAACAAGAAACCACCAAAAATTTTAACCAGTCATCGTTCTCACAACACTGAGGACCAGTCATTCGAAATGACTTCTCCATGCATTTTATGCATTGGTAAAAGCACTATGATGAAAAGTGTGATATGTTTTCAGGTATCTCCTATACTAATAGAGCCACATGCTCACCGGTTTGCCACATGATGTAGGCCTATGGACTGAACAAGAAACCACCAAAAATTTTAACCAGTCATCGTTCTCACAACACTGAGGACCAGTCATTCGAAATGACTTCTCCATGCATTTTATGCATTGGTAAAAGCACTATGATGAAAAGTGTGATATGTTTTCAGGTATCTCCTATACTAATAGAGCCACATGCTCACCGGTTTGCCACATGATGTAGGCCTATGGACTGAACAAGAAACCACCAAAAATTTTAACCAGTCATCGTTCTCACAACACTGAGGACCAGTCATTCGAAATGACTTCTCCATGCATTTTATGCATTGGTAAAAGCACTATGATGAAAAGTGTGATATGTTTTCAGGTATCTCCTATACTAATAGAGCCACATGCTCACCGGTTTGCCACATGATGTAGGCCTATGGACTGAACAAGAAACCACCAAAAATTTTAACCAGTCATCGTTCTCACAACACTGAGGACCAGTCATTCGAAATGACTTCTCCATGCATTTTATGCATTGGTAAAAGCACTATGATGAAAAGTGTGATATGTTTTCAGGTATCTCCTATACTAATAGAGCCACATGCTCACCGGTTTGCCACATGATGTAGGCCTATGGACTGAACAAGAAACCACCAAAAATTTTAACCAGTCATCGTTCTCACAACACTGAGGACCAGTCATTCGAAATGACTTCTCCATGCATTTTATGCATTGGTAAAAGCACTATGATGAAAAGTGTGATATGTTTTCAGGTATCTCCTATACTAATAGAGCCACATGCTCACCGGTTTGCCACATGATGTAGGCCTATGGACTGAACAAGAAACCACCAAAAATTTTAACCAGTCATCGTTCTCACAACACTGAGGACCAGTCATTCGAAATGACTTCTCCATGCATTTTATGCATTGGTAAAAGCACTATGATGAAAAGTGTGATATGTTTTCAGGTATCTCCTATACTAATAGAGCCACATGCTCACCGGTTTGCCACATGATGTAGGCCTATGGACTGAACAAGAAACCACCAAAAATTTTAACCAGTCATCGTTCTCACAACACTGAGGACCAGTCATTCGAAATGACTTCTCCATGCATTTTATGCATTGGTAAAAGCACTATGATGAAAAGTGTGATATGTTTTCAGGTATCTCCTATACTAATAGAGCCACATGCTCACCGGTTTGCCACATGATGTAGGCCTATGGACTGAACAAGAAACCACCAAAAATTTTAACCAGTCATCGTTCTCACAACACTGAGGACCAGTCATTCGAAATGACTTCTCCATGCATTTTATGCATTGTCATTCGAAAATGACTTCTCCATGCATTTTATGCATTGGTAAAAGCACTATGATGAAAAGTGTGATATGTTTTCAGGTATCTCCTATACTAATAGAGCCACATGCTCACCGGTTTGCCACATGATGTAGGCCTATGGACTGAACAAGAAACCACCAAAAATTTTAACCAGTCATCGTTCTCACAACACTGAGGACCAGTCATTCGAAATGACTTCTCCATGCATTTTATGCATTGGTAAAAGCACTATGATGAAAAGTGTGATATGTTTTCAGGTATCTCCTATACTAATAGAGCCACATGCTCACCGGTTTGCCACATGATGTAGGCCCATGGACTGAACAAGAAACCACCAAAAATTTTAACCAGTCATCGTTCTCACAACACTGAGGGACCAGTCATTCGAAATGACTTCTCCATGCATTTTATGCATTGGTAAAAGCACTATGATGAAAAGTGTGATATGTTTTCAGGTATCTCCTATACTAATAGAGCCACATGCTCACCGGTTTGCCACATGATGTAGGCCTATGGACTGAACAAGAAACCACCAAAAATTTTTAACCAGTCATCGTTCTCACAACACTGAGGACCAGTCATTCGAAATGACTTCTCCATGCATTTTATGCATTGTAAAAGCACTATGATGAAAAAGTGTGATATGTTTTCAGGTATCTCCTATACTAATAGAGCCACATGCTCACCGGTTTGCCACATGAATGTAGGCCTATGGAACTGAACAAGAAACCACCAAAAAATTTTAACCAGTCATCGTTCTCACAACACTGAGGACCAGTCATTCGAAATGACTTCTCCATGCATTTTATGCATTGGTAAAAGCACTATGATGAAAAGTGTGATATGTTTTCAGGTATCTCCTATACTAATAGAGCCACATGCTCACCGGTTTTGCCACATGATGTAGGCCCTATGGACTGAACAAGAAACCACCAAAAATTTTAACCAGTCATCGTTCTCACAACACTGAGGACCAGTCATTCGAAATGACTTCTCCATGCATTTTATGCATTGGTAAAAGCACTATGATGAAAAGTGTGATATGTTTTCAAGGTATCTCCTATACTAATAGAGCCACATGCTCACCGGTTTGCCACATGATGTAGGCCCTATGGACTGAACAAGAAACCACCAAAAATTTTAACCAGTCATCGTTCTCACAACACTGAGGACCAGTCATTCGAAATGACTTCTCCATGCATTTTATGCATTGGTAAAAGCACTATGATGAAAAGTTGTGATATGTTTTCAGGTATCTCCTATACTAATAGAGCCACATGCTCACCGGTTTGCCACATGATGTAGGCCTATGGACTGAACAAGAAACCACCAAAAATTTTAACCAGTCATCGATCTCACAACACTGAGGACCAGTCATTCGAAATGACTTCTCCATGCATTTTATGCATTGGTAAAAGCACTATGATGTTAAGTGTGATATGTTTTCAGGTATCTCCTATACTAATAGAGCCACATGCTCACCGGTTTGCCACATGATGTAGGCCTATGGACTGAACAAGAAACCACCAAAAATTTTAACCAGTCATCGTTCTCACAACACTGAGGACCAGTCATTCGAAATGACTTCTCCATGCATTTTATGCATTGGTAAAAGCACTATGATGAAAAGTGTGATATGTTTTCAGGTATCTCCTATACTAATAGAGCCACATGCTCACCGGTTTTGCCACATGATGTAGGCCTATGGACTGAACAAGAAACCACCAAAAATTTTAACCAGTCATCGTTCTCACAACACTGAGGACCAGTCATTCGAAATGACTTCTCCATGCATTTTATGCATTGGTAAAAGCACTATGATGAAAAGTGTGATATGTTTTCAGGTATCTCCTATACTAATAGAGCCACATGCCTCAACCGGTTTGCCACATGATGTAGGCCTATGGACTGAACAAGAAACCACCAAAAATTTTAACCAGTCATCGTTCTCACAACACTGAGGACCAGTCATTCGAAATGACTTCTCCATGCATTTTATGCATTGGTAAAAGCACTATGATGAAAAGTGTGATATGTTTTCAGGTATCTCCTATACTAATAGAGCCACATGCTCACCGGTTTGCCACATGATGTAGGCCTATGGACTGAACAAGAAACCACCAAAAATTTTAACCAGTCATCGTTCTCACAACACTGAGGACCAGTCATTCGAAATGACTTCTCCATGCATTTTATGCATTGGTAAAAGCACTATGATGAAAAGTGTGATATGTTTTCAGGTATCTCCTATACTAATAGAGCCACATGCTCACCGATTTGCCACATGATGTAGGCCTATGGACTGAACAAGAAACCACCAAAAATTTTAACCAGTCATCGTTCTCACAACACTGAGGACCAGTCATTCGAAATGACTTCTCCATGCATTTTATGCATTGGTAAAAGCACTATGATGAAAAGTGTGATATGTTTTCAGGTATCTCCTATACTAATAGAGCCCACATGCTCACCGGTTTGCCACATGATGTAGGCCTATGGACTGAACAAGAAAACCACCAAAAATTTTAACCAGTCATCGTTCTCACAACACTGAGGACCAGTCATTCGAAATGACTTCTCCATGCATTTTATGCATTGGTAAAAGCACTATGATGAAAAGTGTGATATGTTTTCAGGTATCTCCTATACTAAATAGAGCCACATGCTCACCGGTTTGCCACATGATGTAGGCCTATGGACTGAACAAGAAACCACCCAAAAATTTTTAACCAGTCATCGTTCTCACAACACTGAGGACCAGTCATTCGAAATGACTTCTCCATGCATTTTTATGCATTGGTAAAAGCACTATGATGAAAAGTGTGATATGTTTTCAGGTATCTCCTCTATACTAATAGAGCCACATGCTCACCGGTTTGCCACATGATGTAGGCCTATGGCACTGAACAAGAAACCACCAAAAATTTTAACCAGTCATCGTTCTCAAAACACTGAGGACCAGTCATTCGAAATGACTTCTCCCATGCATTTTATGCATTGGTAAAAGCACTATGATGAAAAGTGATATGTTTTCAGGTATCTCCTATACTAATAGAGCCACATGCTCACCGGTTTTGCCACTATGATGGACCAGTCATTCGAAATGACTTCTCCATGCATTTTATGCATTGGTAAAAGCACTATGATGAAAAGTGTGATATGTTTTCAGGTATCTCCTATACTAATAGAGCCACATGCTCACCGGTTTGCCACATGATGTAGGCCTATGGACTGAACAAGAAACCACCAAAAATTTTAACCAGTCATCGTTCTCACAACACTGAGGACCAGTCATTCGAAATGACTTCTCCATGCATTTTATGCATTGGTAAAAGCACTATGATGAAAAGTGTGATATGTTTTCAGGTATCTCCTATACTAATAGAGCCACATGCTCACCGGTTTGCCACATGATGTAGGCCTATGGACTGAACAAGAAACCACCAAAAATTTTAACCAGTCATCGTTCTCACAACACTGAGGACCAGTCATTCGAAATGACTTCTCCATGCATTTTATGCATTGGTAAAAGCACTATGATGAAAAGTGTGATATGTTTTCAGGTATCTCCTATACTAATAGAGCCACATGCTCACCGGTTTGCCACATGATGTAGGCCTATGGACTGAACAAGAAACCACCAAAAATTTTAACCAGTCATCGTTCTCACAACACTGAGGACCAGTCATTCGAAATGACTTCTCCATGCATTTTATGCATTGGTAAAAGCACTATGATGAAAAGTGTGATATGTTTTCAGGTATCTCCTATACTAATAGAGCCACATGCTCACCGGTTTGCCACATGATGTAGGCCTATGGACTGAACAAGAAACCACCAAAAATTTTAACCAGTCATCGTTCTCACAACACTGAGGACCAGTCATTCGAAATGACTTCTCCATGCATTTTATGCATTGGTAAAAGCACTATGATGAAAAGTGTGATATGTTTTCAGGTATCTCCTATACTAATAGAGCCACATGCTCACCGGTTTGCCACATGATGTAGGCCTATGGACTGAACAAGAAACCACCAAAAATTTTAACCAGTCATCGTTCTCACAACACTGAGGACCAGTCATTCGAAATGACTTCTCCATGCATTTTATGCATTGGTAAAAGCACTATGATGAAAAGTGTGATATGTTTTCAGGTATCTCCTATACTAATAGAGCCACATGCTCACCGGTTTGCCACATGATGTAGGCCTATGGACTGAACAAGAAACCACCAAAAATTTTAACCAGTCATCGTTCTCACAACACTGAGGACCAGTCATTCGAAATGACTTCTCCATGCATTTTATGCATTGGTAAAAGCACTATGATGAAAAGTGTGATATGTTTTCAGGTATCTCCTATACTAATAGAGCCACATGCTCACCGGTTTGCCACATGATGTAGGCCTATGGACTGAACAAGAAACCACCAAAAATTTTAACCAGTCATCGTTCTCACAACACTGAGGACCAGTCATTCGAAATGACTTCTCCATGCATTTTATGCATTGGTAAAAGCACTATGATGAAAAGTGTGATATGTTTTCAGGTATCTCCTATACTAATAGAGCCACATGCTCACCGGTTTGCCACATGATGTATGTATGGACTGAACAAGAAACCACCAAAAATTTTAACCAGTCATCGTTCTCACAACACTGAGGACCAGTCATTCGAAATGACTTCTCCATGCATTTTATGCATTGGTAAAAGCACTATGATGAAAAGTGTGATATGTTTTCAGGTATCTCCTATACTAATAGAGCCACATGCTCACCGGTTTGCCACATGATGTAGGCCTATGGACTGAACAAGAAACCACCAAAAATTTTAACCAGTCATCGTTCTCACAACACTGAGGACCAGTCATTCGAAATGACTTCTCCATGCATTTTATGCATTGGTAAAAGCACTATGATGAAAAGTGTGATATGTTTTCAGGTATCTCCTATACTAATAGAGCCACATGCTCACCGGTTTGCCACATGATGTAGGCCTATGGACTGAACAAGAAACCACCAAAAATTTTAACCAGTCATCGTTCTCACAACACTGAGGACCAGTCATTCGAAATGACTTCTCCATGCATTTTATGCATTGGTAAAAGCACTATGATGA
This sequence comes from Ranitomeya imitator, assembly GCF_032444005.1. Classification (NCBI taxonomy): domain Eukaryota; kingdom Metazoa; phylum Chordata; class Amphibia; order Anura; family Dendrobatidae; genus Ranitomeya; species Ranitomeya imitator. The sequence goes on along the minus strand of NW_027193924.1, from coordinate 33,125 downwards.
AAAGTGTGATATGTTTTCAGGTATCTCCTATACTAATAGAGCCACATGCTCACCGGTTTGCCACATGATGTAGGCCTATGGACTGAACAAGAAACCACCAAAAATTTTAACCAGTCATGTTCTCACAACACTGAGGACCAGTCATTCGAAATGACTTCTCCATGCATTTTATGCATTGGTAAAAGCACTATGATGAAAAGTGTGATATGTTTTCAGGTATCTCCTATACTAATAGAGCCACATGCTCACCGGTTTGCCACATGATGTAGGCCTATGGACTGAACAAGAAACCACCAAAAATTTTAACCAGTCATCGTTCTCACAACACTGAGGACCAGTCATTCGAAATGACTTCTCCATGCATTTTATGCATTGGTAAAAGCACTATGATGAAAAGTGTGATATGTTTTCAGGTATCTCCTATACTAATAGAGCCACATGCTCACCGGTTTGCCACATGATGTAGGCCTATGGACTGAACAAGAAACCACCAAAAATTTTAACCAGTCATCGTTCTCACAACACTGAGGACCAGTCATTCGAAATGACTTCTCCATGCATTTTATGCATTGGTAAAAGCACTATGATGAAAAGTGTGATATGTTTTCAGGTATCTCCTATACTAATAGAGCCACATGCTCACCGGTTTGCCACATGATGTAGGCCTATGGACTGAACAAGAAACCACCAAAAATTTTAACCAGTCATCGTTCTCACAACACTGAGGACCAGTCATTCGAAATGACTTCTCCATGCATTTTATGCATTGGTAAAAGCACTATGATGAAAAGTGTGATATGTTTTCAGGTATCTCCTATACTAATAGAGCCACATGCTCACCGGTTTGCCACATGATGTAGGCCTATGGACTGAACAAGAAACCACCAAAAATTTTAACCAGTCATCGTTCTCACAACACTGAGGACCAGTCATTCGAAATGACTTCTCCATGCATTTTATGCATTGGTAAAAGCACTATGATGAAAAGTGTGATATGTTTTCAGGTATCTCCTATACTAATAGAGCCACATGCTCACCGGTTTGCCACATGATGTAGGCCTATGGACTGAACAAGAAACCACCAAAAATTTTAACCAGTCATCGTTCTCACAACACTGAGGACCAGTCATTCGAAATGACTTCTCCATGCATTTTATGCATTGGTAAAAGCACTATGATGAAAAGTGTGATATGTTTTCAGGTATCTCCTATACTAATAGAGCCACATGCTCACCGGTTTGCCACATGATGTAGGCCTATGGACTGAACAAGAAACCACCAAAAATTTTAACCAGTCATCGTTCTCACAACACTGAGGACCAGTCATTCGAAATGACTTCTCCATGCATTTTATGCATTGGTAAAAGCACTATGATGAAAAGTGTGATATGTTTTCAGGTATCTCCTATACTAATAGAGCCACATGCTCACCGGTTTGCCACATGATGTAGGCCTATGGACTGAACAAGAAACCACCAAAAATTTTAACCAGTCATCGTTCTCACAACACTGAGGACCAGTCATTCGAAATGACTTCTCCATGCATTTTATGCATTGGTAAAAGCACTATGATGAAAAGTGTGATATGTTTTCAGGTATCTCCTATACTAATAGAGCCACATGCTCACCGGTTTGCCACATGATGTAGGCCTATGGACTGAACAAGAAACCACCAAAAATTTTAACCAGTCATCGTTCTCACAACACTGAGGACCAGTCATTCGAAATGACTTCTCCATGCATTTTATGCATTGGTAAAAGCACTATGATGAAAAGTGTGATATGTTTTCAGGTATCTCCTATACTAATAGAGCCACATGCTCACCGGTTTGCCACATGATGTAGGCCTATGGACTGAACAAGAAACCACCAAAAATTTTAACCAGTCATCGTTCTCACAACACTGAGGACCAGTCATTCGAAATGACTTCTCCATGCATTTTATGCATTGGTAAAAGCACTATGATGAAAAGTGTGATATGTTTTCAGGTATCTCCTATACTAATAGAGCCACATGCTCACCGGTTTGCCACATGATGTAGGCCTATGGACTGAACAAGAAACCACCAAAAATTTTAACCAGTCATCGTTCTCACAACACTGAGGACCAGTCATTCGAAATGACTTCTCCATGCATTTTATGCATTGGTAAAAGCACTATGATGAAAAGTGTGATATGTTTTCAGGTATCTCCTATACTAATAGAGCCACATGCTCACCGGTTTGCCACATGATGTAGGCCTATGGACTGAACAAGAAACCACCAAAAATTTTAACCAGTCATCGTTCTCACAACACTGAGGACCAGTCATTCGAAATGACTTCTCCATGCATTTTATGCATTGGTAAAAGCACTATGATGAAAAGTGTGATATGTTTTCAGGTATCTCCTATACTAATAGAGCCACATGCTCACCGGTTTGCCACATGATGTAGGCCTATGGACTGAACAAGAAACCACCAAAAATTTTAACCAGTCATCGTTCTCACAACACTGAGGACCAGTCATTCGAAATGACTTCTCCATGCATTTTATGCATTGGTAAAAGCACTATGATGAAAAGTGTGATATGTTTTCAGGTATCTCCTATACTAATAGAGCCACATGCTCACCGGTTTGCCACATGATGTAGGCCTATGGACTGAACAAGAAACCACCAAAAATTTTAACCAGTCATCGTTCTCACAACACTGAGGACCAGTCATTCGAAATGACTTCTCCATGCATTTTATGCATTGGTAAAAGCACTATGATGAAAAGTGTGATATGTTTTCAGGTATCTCCTATACTAATAGAGCCACATGCTCACCGGTTTGCCACATGATGTAGGCCTATGGACTGAACAAGAAACCACCAAAAATTTTAACCAGTCATCGTTCTCACAACACTGAGGACCAGTCATTCGAAATGACTTCTCCATGCATTTTATGCATTGGTAAAAGCACTATGATGAAAAGTGTGATATGTTTTCAGGTATCTCCTATACTAATAGAGCCACATGCTCACCGGTTTGCCACATGATGTAGGCCTATGGACTGAACAAGAAACCACCAAAAATTTTAACCAGTCATCGTTCTCACAACACTGAGGACCAGTCATTCGAAATGACTTCTCCATGCATTTTATGCATTGGTAAAAGCACTATGATGAAAAGTGTGATATGTTTTCAGGTATCTCCTATACTAATAGAGCCACATGCTCACCGGTTTGCCACATGATGTAGGCCTATGGACTGAACAAGAAACCACCAAAAATTTTAACCAGTCATCGTTCTCACAACACTGAGGACCAGTCATTCGAAATGACTTCTCCATGCATTTTATGCATTGGTAAAAGCACTATGATGAAAAGTGTGATATGTTTTCAGGTATCTCCTATACTAATAGAGCCACATGCTCACCGGTTTGCCACATGATGTAGGCCTATGGACTGAACAAGAAACCACCAAAAATTTTAACCAGTCATCGTTCTCACAACACTGAGGACCAGTCATTCGAAATGACTTCTCCATGCATTTTATGCATTGGTAAAAGCACTATGATGAAAAGTGTGATATGTTTTCAGGTATCTCCTATACTAATAGAGCCACATGCTCACCGGTTTGCCACATGATGTAGGCCTATGGACTGAACAAGAAACCACCAAAAATTTTAACCAGTCATCGTTCTCACAACACTGAGGACCAGTCATTCGAAATGACTTCTCCATGCATTTTATGCATTGGTAAAAGCACTATGATGAAAAGTGTGATATGTTTTCAGGTATCTCCTATACTAATAGAGCCACATGCTCACCGGTTTGCCACATGATGTAGGCCTATGGACTGAACAAGAAACCACCAAAAATTTTAACCAGTCATCGTTCTCACAACACTGAGGACCAGTCATTCGAAATGACTTCTCCATGCATTTTATGCATTGGTAAAAGCACTATGATGAAAAGTGTGATATGTTTTCAGGTATCTCCTATACTAATAGAGCCACATGCTCACCGGTTTGCCACATGATGTAGGCCTATGGACTGAACAAGAAACCACCAAAAATTTTAACCAGTCATCGTTCTCACAACACTGAGGACCAGTCATTCGAAATGACTTCTCCATGCATTTTATGCATTGGTAAAAGCACTATGATGAAAAGTGTGATATGTTTTCAGGTATCTCCTATACTAATAGAGCCACATGCTCACCGGTTTGCCACATGATGTAGGCCTATGGACTGAACAAGAAACCACCAAAAATTTTAACCAGTCATCGTTCTCACAACACTGAGGACCAGTCATTCGAAATGACTTCTCCATGCATTTTATGCATTGGTAAAAGCACTATGATGAAAAGTGTGATATGTTTTCAGGTATCTCCTATACTAATAGAGCCACATGCTCACCGGTTTGCCACATGATGTAGGCCTATGGACTGAACAAGAAACCACCAAAAATTTTAACCAGTCATCGTTCTCACAACACTGAGGACCAGTCATTCGAAATGACTTCTCCATGCATTTTATGCATTGGTAAAAGCACTATGATGAAAAGTGTGATATGTTTTCAGGTATCTCCTATACTAATAGAGCCACATGCTCACCGGTTTGCCACATGATGTAGGCCTATGGACTGAACAAGAAACCACCAAAAATTTTAACCAGTCATCGTTCTCACAACACTGAGGACCAGTCATTCGAAATGACTTCTCCATGCATTTTATGCATTGGTAAAAGCACTATGATGAAAAGTGTGATATGTTTTCAGGTATCTCCTATACTAATAGAGCCACATGCTCACCGGTTTGCCACATGATGTAGGCCTATGGACTGAACAAGAAACCACCAAAAATTTTAACCAGTCATCGTTCTCACAACACTGAGGACCAGTCATTCGAAATGACTTCTCCATGCATTTTATGCATTGGTAAAAGCACTATGATGAAAAGTGTGATATGTTTTCAGGTATCTCCTATACTAATAGAGCCACATGCTCACCGGTTTGCCACATGATGTAGGCCTATGGACTGAACAAGAAACCACCAAAAATTTTAACCAGTCATCGTTCTCACAACACTGAGGACCAGTCATTCGAAATGACTTCTCCATGCATTTTATGCATTGGTAAAAGCACTATGATGAAAAGTGTGATATGTTTTCAGGTATCTCCTATACTAATAGAGCCACATGCTCACCGGTTTGCCACATGATGTAGGCCTATGGACTGAACAAGAAACCACCAAAAATTTTAACCAGTCATCGTTCTCACAACACTGAGGACCAGTCATTCGAAATGACTTCTCCATGCATTTTATGCATTGGTAAAAGCACTATGATGAAAAGTGTGATATGTTTTCAGGTATCTCCTATACTAATAGAGCCACATGCTCACCGGTTTGCCACATGATGTAGGCCTATGGACTGAACAAGAAACCACCAAAAATTTTAACCAGTCATCGTTCTCACAACACTGAGGACCAGTCATTCGAAATGACTTCTCCATGCATTTTATGCATTGGTAAAAGCACTATGATGAAAAGTGTGATATGTTTTCAGGTATCTCCTATACTAATAGAGCCACATGCTCACCGGTTTGCCACATGATGTAGGCCTATGGACTGAACAAGAAACCACCAAAAATTTTAACCAGTCATCGTTCTCACAACACTGAGGACCAGTCATTCGAAATGACTTCTCCATGCATTTTATGCATTGGTAAAAGCACTATGATGAAAAGTGTGATATGTTTTCAGGTATCTCCTATACTAATAGAGCCACATGCTCACCGGTTTGCCACATGATGTAGGCCTATGGACTGAACAAGAAACCACCAAAAATTTTAACCAGTCATCGTTCTCACAACACTGAGGACCAGTCATTCGAAATGACTTCTCCATGCATTTTATGCATTGGTAAAAGCACTATGATGAAAAGTGTGATATGTTTTCAGGTATCTCCTATACTAATAGAGCCACATGCTCACCGGTTTGCCACATGATGTAGGCCTATGGACTGAACAAGAAACCACCAAAAATTTTAACCAGTCATCGTTCTCACAACACTGAGGACCAGTCATTCGAAATGACTTCTCCATGCATTTTATGCATTGGTAAAAGCACTATGATGAAAAGTGTGATATGTTTTCAGGTATCTCCTATACTAATAGAGCCACATGCTCACCGGTTTGCCACATGATGTAGGCCTATGGACTGAACAAGAAACCACCAAAAATTTTAACCAGTCATCGTTCTCACAACACTGAGGACCAGTCATTCGAAATGACTTCTCCATGCATTTTATGCATTGGTAAAAGCACTATGATGAAAAGTGTGATATGTTTTCAGGTATCTCCTATACTAATAGAGCCACATGCTCACCGGTTTGCCACATGATGTAGGCCTATGGACTGAACAAGAAACCACCAAAAATTTTAACCAGTCATCGTTCTCACAACACTGAGGACCAGTCATTCGAAATGACTTCTCCATGCATTTTATGCATTGGTAAAAGCACTATGATGAAAAGTGTGATATGTTTTCAGGTATCTCCTATACTAATAGAGCCACATGCTCACCGGTTTGCCACATGATGTAGGCCTATGGACTGAACAAGAAACCACCAAAAATTTTAACCAGTCATCGTTCTCACAACACTGAGGACCAGTCATTCGAAATGACTTCTCCATGCATTTTATGCATTGGTAAAAGCACTATGATGAAAAGTGTGATATGTTTTCAGGTATCTCCTATACTAATAGAGCCACATGCTCACCGGTTTGCCACATGATGTAGGCCTATGGACTGAACAAGAAACCACCAAAAATTTTAACCAGTCATCGTTCTCACAACACTGAGGACCAGTCATTCGAAATGACTTCTCCATGCATTTTATGCATTGGTAAAAGCACTATGATGAAAAGTGTGATATGTTTTCAGGTATCTCCTATACTAATAGAGCCACATGCTCACCGGTTTGCCACATGATGTAGGCCTATGGACTGAACAAGAAACCACCAAAAATTTTAACCAGTCATCGTTCTCACAACACTGAGGACCAGTCATTCGAAATGACTTCTCCATGCATTTTATGCATTGGTAAAAGCACTATGATGAAAAGTGTGATATGTTTTCAGGTATCTCCTATACTAATAGAGCCACATGCTCACCGGTTTGCCACATGATGTAGGCCTATGGACTGAACAAGAAACCACCAAAAATTTTAACCAGTCATCGTTCTCACAACACTGAGGACCAGTCATTCGAAATGACTTCTCCATGCATTTTATGCATTGGTAAAAGCACTATGATGAAAAGTGTGATATGTTTTCAGGTATCTCCTATACTAATAGAGCCACATGCTCACCGGTTTGCCACATGATGTAGGCCTATGGACTGAACAAGAAACCACCAAAAATTTTAACCAGTCATCGTTCTCACAACACTGAGGACCAGTCATTCGAAATGACTTCTCCATGCATTTTATGCATTGGTAAAAGCACTATGATGAAAAGTGTGATATGTTTTCAGGTATCTCCTATACTAATAGAGCCACATGCTCACCGGTTTGCCACATGATGTAGGCCTATGGACTGAACAAGAAACCACCAAAAATTTTAACCAGTCATCGTTCTCACAACACTGAGGACCAGTCATTCGAAATGACTTCTCCATGCATTTTATGCATTGGTAAAAGCACTATGATGAAAAGTGTGATATGTTTTCAGGTATCTCCTATACTAATAGAGCCACATGCTCACCGGTTTGCCACATGATGTAGGCCTATGGACTGAACAAGAAACCACCAAAAATTTTAACCAGTCATCGTTCTCACAACACTGAGGACCAGTCATTCGAAATGACTTCTCCATGCATTTTATGCATTGGTAAAAGCACTATGATGAAAAGTGTGATATGTTTTCAGGTATCTCCTATACTAATAGAGCCACATGCTCACCGGTTTGCCACATGATGTAGGCCTATGGACTGAACAAGAAACCACCAAAAATTTTAACCAGTCATCGTTCTCACAACACTGAGGACCAGTCATTCGAAATGACTTCTCCATGCATTTTATGCATTGGTAAAAGCACTATGATGAAAAGTGTGATATGTTTTCAGGTATCTCCTATACTAATAGAGCCACATGCTCACCGGTTTGCCACATGATGTAGGCCTATGGACTGAACAAGAAACCACCAAAAATTTTAACCAGTCATCGTTCTCACAACACTGAGGACCAGTCATTCGAAATGACTTCTCCATGCATTTTATGCATTGGTAAAAGCACTATGATGAAAAGTGTGATATGTTTTCAGGTATCTCCTATACTAATAGAGCCACATGCTCACCGGTTTGCCACATGATGTAGGCCTATGGACTGAACAAGAAACCACCAAAAATTTTAACCAGTCATCGTTCTCACAACACTGAGGACCAGTCATTCGAAATGACTTCTCCATGCATTTTATGCATTGGTAAAAGCACTATGATGAAAAGTGTGATATGTTTTCAGGTATCTCCTATACTAATAGAGCCACATGCTCACCGGTTTGCCACATGATGTAGGCCTATGGACTGAACAAGAAACCACCAAAAATTTTAACCAGTCATCGTTCTCACAACACTGAGGACCAGTCATTCGAAATGACTTCTCCATGCATTTTATGCATTGGTAAAAGCACTATGATGAAAAGTGTGATATGTTTTCAGGTATCTCCTATACTAATAGAGCCACATGCTCACCGGTTTGCCACATGATGTAGGCCTATGGACTGAACAAGAAACCACCAAAAATTTTAACCAGTCATCGTTCTCACAACACTGAGGACCAGTCATTCGAAATGACTTCTCCATGCATTTTATGCATTGGTAAAAGCACTATGATGAAAAGTGTGATATGTTTTCAGGTATCTCCTATACTAATAGAGCCACATGCTCACCGGTTTGCCACATGATGTAGGCCTATGGACTGAACAAGAAACCACCAAAAATTTTAACCAGTCATCGTTCTCACAACACTGAGGACCAGTCATTCGAAATGACTTCTCCATGCATTTTATGCATTGGTAAAAGCACTATGATGAAAAGTGTGATATGTTTTCAGGTATCTCCTATACTAATAGAGCCACATGCTCACCGGTTTGCCACATGATGTAGGCCTATGGACTGAACAAGAAACCACCAAAAATTTTAACCAGTCATCGTTCTCACAACACTGAGGACCAGTCATTCGAAATGACTTCTCCATGCATTTTATGCATTGGTAAAAGCACTATGATGAAAAGTGTGATATGTTTTCAGGTATCTCCTATACTAATAGAGCCACATGCTCACCGGTTTGCCACATGATGTAGGCCTATGGACTGAACAAGAAACCACCAAAAATTTTAACCAGTCATCGTTCTCACAACACTGAGGACCAGTCATTCGAAATGACTTCTCCATGCATTTTATGCATTGGTAAAAGCACTATGATGAAAAGTGTGATATGTTTTCAGGTATCTCCTATACTAATAGAGCCACATGCTCACCGGTTTGCCACATGATGTAGGCCTATGGACTGAACAAGAAACCACCAAAAATTTTAACCAGTCATCGTTCTCACAACACTGAGGACCAGTCATTCGAAATGACTTCTCCATGCATTTTATGCATTGGTAAAAGCACTATGATGAAAAGTGTGATATGTTTTCAGGTATCTCCTATACTAATAGAGCCACATGCTCACCGGTTTGCCACATGATGTAGGCCTATGGACTGAACAAGAAACCACCAAAAATTTTAACCAGTCATCGTTCTCACAACACTGAGGACCAGTCATTCGAAATGACTTCTCCATGCATTTTATGCATTGGTAAAAGCACTATGATGAAAAGTGTGATATGTTTTCAGGTATCTCCTATACTAATAGAGCCACATACCGGTTTGCCACATGATGTAGGCCTATGGACTGAACAAGAAACCACCAAAAATTCTAACCAGTCATCGTTCTCACAACACTGAGGACCAGTCATTCGAAATGACTTCTCCATGCATTTTATGCATTGGTAAAAGCACTATGATGAAAAGTGTGATATGTTTTCAGGTATCTCCTATACTAATAGAGCCACATGCTCACCGGTTTGCCACATGATGTAGGCCTATGGACTGAACAAGAAACCACCAAAAATTCTAACCAGTCATCGTTATCACAACACTGAGGACCAGTCATTCGAAATGACTTCTCCATGCATTTTATGCATTGGTAAAAGCACTATGATGAAAAGTGTGATATGTTTTCAGGTATCTCCTATACTAATAGAGCCACATGCTCACCGGTTTGCCACATGATGTAGGCCTATGGACTGAACAAGAAACCACCAAAAATTTTAACCAGTCATCGTTCTCACAACACTGAGGACCAGTCATTCGAAATGACTTCTCCATGCATTTTATGCATTGGTAAAAGCACTATGATGAAAAGTGTGATATGTTTTCAGGTATCTCCTATACTAATAGAGCCACATGCTCACCGGTTTGCCACATGATGTAGGCCTATGGACTGAACAAGAAACCACCAAAAATTTTAACCAGTCATCGTTCTCACAACACTGAGGACCAGTCATTCGAAATGACTTCTCCAGTCATTTTATGCATTGGTAAAAGCACTATGATGAAAAGTGTGATATATTTTCAGGTATCTCCTATACTAATAGAGCCACATGCTCACCGGTTTGCCACATGATGTAGGCCTATGGACTGAACAAGAAACCACAAAAAATTTTAACCAGTCATCGTTCTCACAACACTGAGGACCAGTCATTCGAAATGACTTCTCCATGCATTTTATGCATTGATAAAAGCACTATGATGAAAAGTGTGATATGTTTTCAGGTATCTCCTATACTAATAGAGCCACATGCTCACCGGTTTGCCACATGATGTAGGCCTATGGACTGAACAAGAAACCACCAAAAATTTTAACCAGTCATCGTTCTCACAACACTGAGGACCAGTCATTCGAAATGACTTCTCCATGCATTTTATGCATTGGTAAAAGCACTATGATGAAAAGTGTGATATGTTTTCAGGTATCTCCTATACTAATAGAGCCACATGCTCACCGGTTTGCCACATGATGTAGGCTAATGGACTGAACAAGAAACCACCAAAAATTTTAACCAGTCATCGTTCTCACAACACTGAGGACCAGTCATTCGAAATGACTTCTCCATGCATTTTATGCATTGGTAAAAGCACTATGATGAAAAGTGTGATATGTTTTCAGGTATCTCCTATACTAATAGAGCCACATGCTCACCGGTTTGCCACATGATGTAGGCCTATGGACTGAACAAGAAACCACCAAAAATTTTAACCAGTCATCGTTCTCACAACACTGAGGACCAGTCATTCGAAATGACTTCTCCATGCATTTTATGCATTGGTAAAAGCACTATGATGAAAAGTGTGATATGTTTTCAGGTATCTCCTATACTAATAGAGCCACATGCTCACCTGTTTGCCACATGATGTAGGCCTATGGACTGAACAAGAAACCACCAAAAATTTTAACCAGTCATCGTTCTCACAACACTGAGGACCAGTCATTCGAAATGACTTCTCCATGCATTTTATGCATTGGTAAAAGCACTATGATGAAAAGTATGATATGTTTTTAGGTATCTTCTATACTAATAGAGCCACATGCTCACCGGTTTGCCACATGATGTAGGCCTATGGACTGAACAAGAAACCACCAAAAATTTTAACCAGTCATCGTTCTCACAACTCTGAGGACCAGTCAATCGAAATGACTTCTCCATGCATTTTATGCATTGGTAAAAGCACTATGATGAAAAGTGTGATATGTTTTCAGGTATCTCCTATACTAATAGAGCCACATGCTCACCGGTTTGCCACATGATGTAGGCCTATGGACTGAACAAGAAACCACCAAAAATTTTAACCAGTCATCGTTCTCACAACACTGAGGACCAGTCATTCGAAATGACTTCTCCATGCATTTTATGCATTGGTAAAAGCACTATGATGAAAAGTGTGATATGTTTTCAGGTATCTCCTATACTAATAGAGCCACATGCTCACCGGTTTGCCACATGATGTAGGCCTATGGACTGAACAAGAAGCCACCAAAAATTTTAACCAGTCATCGTTCTCACAACACTGAGGACCAGTCATTCGAAATGACTTCTCCATGCATTTTATGCATTGGTAAAAGCACTATGATGAAAAGTGTGATATGTTTTTAGGTATCTCCTATACTAATAGAGCCACATGCTTACCGGTTTGCCACATGATGTAGGCCTATGGACTGAACAAGAAACCACCAAAAATTTTAACCAGTCATCGTTCTCACAACACTGAGGACCAGTCATTCGAAATGACTTCTCCATGCATTTTATGCATTGGTAAAAGCACTATGATGAAAAGTGTGATATGTTTTCAGGTATCTCCTATACTAATAGAGCCACATGCTCACCTGTTTGCCACATGATGTAGGCCTATGGACTGAACAAGAAACCACCACAAATTTTAACCAGTCATCGTTCTCACAACACTGAGGACCAGTCATTCGAAATGACTTCTCCATGCATTTTATGCATTGGTAAAAGCACTATGATGAAAAGTGTGATATGTTTTCAGGTATCTCCTATACTAATAGAGCCACATGCTCACCGGTTTGCCACATGATGTAGGCCTATGGACTGAACAAGAAACCACCAAAAATTTTAACCAGTCATCGTTCTCACAACACTGAGGACCAGTCATTCGAAATGACTTCTCCATGCATTTTATGCATTGGTAAAAGCACTATGATGAAAAGTATGATATGTTTTTTGGTATCTCCTATTCTAATAGAGCCACATGCTCACCGGCTTGCCACATGATGTAGGCCTATGGACTGAACAAGAAACCACCAAAAATTTTAACCAGTCATCGTTCTCACAACTCTGAGGACCAGTCATTCGAAATGACTTCTCCATGCATTTTATGCATTGGTAAAAGCACTATGATGAAAAGTGTGATATGTTTTCAGGTATCTCCTATACTAATAGAGCCACATGCTCACCGGTTTGCCACATGATGTAGGCCTATGGACTGAACAAGAAACCACCAAAAATTTTAACCAGTCATCGTTCTCACAACACTGAGGACCAGTCATTCGAAATGACTTCTCCATGCATTTTATGCATTGGTAAAAGCACTATGATGAAAAGTGTGATATGTTTTCAGGTATCTCCTATACTAATAGAGCCACATGCTCACCGGTTTGCCACATGATGTAGGCCTATGGACTGAACAAGAAACCACCAAAAATTTTAACCAGTCATCGTTCTCACAACACTGAGGACCAGTCATTCGAAATGACTTCCCAATGCATTTTATGCATTGGTAAAAGCACTATGATGAAAAGTGTGATATGTTTTCAGGTATCTCCTATACTAATAGAGCCACATGCTCACCGGTTTGCCACATGATGTAGGCCTATGGACTGAACAAGAAACCACCAAAAATTTTAACCAGTCATCGTTCTCACAACACTGAGGACCAGTCATTCGAAATGACTTCTCCATGCATTTTATGCATTGGTAAAAGCACTATGATGAAAAGTGTGATATGTTTTCAGGTATCTCCTATACTAATAGAGCCACATGCTCACCGGTTTGCCACATGATGTAGGCCTATGTACTGAACAAGAAACCACCAAAAATTTTAACCAGTCATCGTTCTCACAACACTGAGGACCAGTCATTCGAAATGACTTCTCCATGCATTTTATGCATTGGTAAAAGCACTATGATGAAAAGTGTGATATGTTTTCAGGTATCTCCTATACTAATAGAGCCACATGCTCACCGGTTTGCCACATGATGTAGGCCTATGGACTGAACAAGAAACCACCAAAAATTTTAACCAGTCATCGTTCTCACAACACTGAGGACCAGTCATTCGAAATGACTTCTCCATGCATTTTATGCATTGGTAAAAGCACTATGATGAAAAGTGTGATATGTTTTCAGGTATCTCCTATACTAATAGAGCCACATGCTCACCGGTTTGCCACATGATGTAGGCCTATGGACTGAACAAGAAACCACCAAAAATTTTAACCAGTCATCGTTCTCACAACACTGAGGACCAGTCATTCGAAATGACTTCTCCATGCATTTTATGCATTGGTAAAAGCACTATGATGAAAAGTGTGATATGTTTTCAGGTATCTCCTATACTAATAGAGCCACATGCTCACCGGTTTGCCACATGATGTAGGCCTATGGACTGAACAAGAAACCACCAAAAATTTTAACCAGTCATCGTTCTCACAACACTGAGGACCAGTCATTCGAAATGACTTCTCCATGCATTTTATGCATTGGTAAAAGCACTATGATGAAAAGTGTGATATGTTTTCAGGTATCTCCTATACTAATAGAGCCACATGCTCACCGGTTTGCCACATGATGTAGGCCTATGGACTGAACAAGAAACCACCAAAAATTCTAACCAGTCATCGTTCTCACAACACTGAGGACCAGTCATTCGAAATGACTTCTCCATGCATTTTATGCATTGGTAAAAGCACTATGATGAAAAGTGTGATATGTTTTCAGGTATCTCCTATACTAATAGAGCCACATGCTCACCGGTTTGCCACATGATGTAGGCCTATGGACTGAACAAGAAACCACCAAAAATTTTAACCAGTCATCGTTCTCACAACACTGAGGACCAGTCTTTCGAAATGACTTCTCCATGCATTTTATGCATTGGTAAAAGCACTATGATGAAAAGTGTGATATGTTTTCAGGTATCTCCTATACTAATAGAGCCACATGCTCACCGGTTTGCCACATGATGTAGGCCTATGGACTGAACAAGAAACCACCAAAAATTTTAACCAGTCATCGTTCTCACAACACTGAGGACCAGTCATTCGAAATGACTTCTCCAGTCATTTTATGCATTGGTAAAAGCACTATGATGAAAAGTGTGATATATTTTCAGGTATCTCCTATACTAATAGAGCCACATGCTCACCGGTTTGCCACATGATGTAGGCCTATGGACTGAACAAGAAACCACCAAAAATTTTAACCAGTCATCGTTCTCACAACACTGAGGACCAGTCATTCGAAATGACTTCTCCATGCATTTTATGCATTGGTAAAAGCACTATGATGAAAAGTGTGATATGTTTTCAGGTATCTCCTATACTAATAGAGCCACATGCTCACCGGTTTGCCACATGATGTAGGCTAATGGACTGAACAAGAAACCACCAAAAATTTTAACCAGTCATCGTTCTCACAACACTGAGGACCAGTCATTCGAAATGACTTCTCCATGCATTTTATGCATTGGTAAAAGCACTATGATGAAAAGTGTGATATGTTTTCAGGTATCTCCTATACTAATAGAGCCACATGCTCACCGGATTGCCACATGATGTAGGCCTATGGACTGAACAAGAAACCACCAAAAATTTTAACCAGTCATCGTTCTCACAACACTGAGGACCAGTCATTCGAAATGACTTCTCCATGCATTTTATGCATTGGTAAAAGCACTATGATGAAAAGTGTGATATGTTTTCAGGTATCTCCTATACTAATAGAGCCACATGCTCACCGGTTTGCCACATGATGTAGGCCTATGGACTGAACAAGAAACCACCAAAAATTTTAACCAGTCATCGTTCTCACAACACTGAGGACCAGTCATTCGAAATGACTTCTCCATGCATTTTATGCATTGGTAAAAGCACTATGATGAAAAGTATGATATGTTTTTAGGTATCTTCTATACTAATAGAGCCACATGCTCACCGGTTTGCCACATGATGTAGGCCTATGGACTGAACAAGAAACCACCAAAAATTTTAACCAGTCATCGTTCTCACAACTCTGAGGACCAGTCAATCGAAATGACTTCTCCATGCATTTTATGCATTGGTAAAAGCACTATGATGAAAAGTGTGATATGTTTTCAGGTATCTCCTATACTAATAGAGCCACATGCTCACCGGTTTGCCACATGATGTAGGCCTATGGACTGAACAAGAAACCACCAAAAATTTTAACCAGTCATCGTTCTCACAACACTGAGGACCAGTCATTCGAAATGACTTCTCCATGCATTTTATGCATTGGTAAAAGCACTATGATGAAAAGTGTGATATGTTTTCAGGTATCTCCTATACTAATAGAGCCACATGCTCACCGGTTTGCCACATGATGTAGGCCTATGGACTGAACAAGAAGCCACCAAAAATTTTAACCAGTCATCGTTCTCACAACACTGAGGACCAGTCATTCGAAATGACTTCTCCATGCATTTTATGCATTGGTAAAAGCACTATGATGAAAAGTGTGATATGTTTTCAGGTATCTCCTATACTAATAGAGCCACATGCTTACCGGTTTGCCACATGATGTAGGCCTATGGACTGAACAAGAAACCACCAAAAATTTTAACCAGTCATCGTTCTCACAACACTGAGGACCAGTCATTCGAAATGACTTCTCCATGCATTGTATGCATTGGTAAAAGCACTATGATGAAAAGTGTGATATGTTTTCAGGTATCTCCTATACTAATAGAGCCACATGCTCACCGGTTTGCCACATGATGTAGGCCTATGGACTGAACAAGAAACCACCACAAATTTTAACCAGTCATCGTTCTCACAACACTGAGGACCAGTCATTCGAAATGACTTCTCCATGCATTTTATGCATTGGTAAAAGCACTATGATGAAAAGTGTGATATGTTTTCAGGTATCTCCTGTACTAATAGAGCCACATGCTCACCGGTTTGCCACATGATGTAGGCCTATGGACTGAACAAGAAACCACCAAAAATTTTAACCAGTCATCGTTCTCACAACACTGAGGACCAGTCATTCGAAATGACTTCTCCATGCATTTTATGCATTGGTAAAAGCACTATGATGAAAAGTGTGATATGTTTTCAGGTATCTCCTATACTAATAGAGCCACATGCTCACCGGTTTGCCACATGATGTAGGCCTATGGACTGAACAAGAAACCACCAAAAATTTTAATTAGTAATCGTTCTCACAACATTGAGGACCAGTCATTCGAAAAGACTTCTCCATGCATTTTATGCATTGGTAAAAGCACTATGATGAAAAGTGTGATATGTTTTCAGGTATCTCCTATACTAATAGAGCCACATGCTCACCGGTTTGCCACATGATGTAGGCCTATGGACTGAACAAGAAACCACCAAAAATTTTAACCAGTCATCGTTCTCACAACACTGAGGACCAGTCATTCGAAATGACTTCTCCATGCATTGTATGCATTGGTAAAAGCACTATGATGAAAAGTGTGATATGTTTTCAGGTATCTCCTATACTAATAGAGCCACATGCTCACCGGTTTGCCACATGATGTAGGCCTATGGACTGAACAAGAAACCACCACAAATTTTAACCAGTCATCGTTCTCACAACACTGAGGACCAGTCATTCGAAATGACTTCTCCATGCATTTTATGCATTGGTAAAAGCACTATGATGAAAAGTGTGATATGTTTTCAGGTATCTCCTGTACTAATAGAGCCACATGCTCACCGGTTTGCCACATGATGTAGGCCTATGGACTGAACAAGAAACCACCAAAAATTTTAACCAGTCATCGTTCTCACAACACTGAGGACCAGTCATTCGAAATGACTTCTCCATGCATTTTATGCATTGGTAAAAGCACTATGATGAAAAGTGTGATATGTTTTCAGGTATCTCCTATACTAATAGAGCCACATGCTCACCGGTTTGCCACATGATGTAGGCCTATGGACTGAACAAGAAACCACCAAAAATTTTAATTAGTAATCGTTCTCACAACATTGAGGACCAGTCATTCGAAAAGACTTCTCCATGCATTTTATGCATTGGTAAAAGCACTATGATGAAAAGTGTGATATGTTTTCAGGTATCTCCTATACTAATAGAGCCACATGCTCACCGGTTTGCCACATGATGTAGGCCTATGGACTGAACAAGAAACCACCAAAAATTTTAACCAGTCATCGTTCTCACAACACTGAGGACCAGTCATTCGAAATGACTTCTCCATGCATTTTATGCATTGGTAAAAGCACTATGATGAAAAGTGTGATATGTTTTCAGGTATCTCCTATACTAATAGAGCCACATGCTCACCGGTTTGCCACATGATGTAGGCCTATGGACTGAACAAGAAACCACCAAAAATTTTAACCAGTCATCGTTCTCACAACACTGAGGACCAGTCATTCGAAATGACTTCTCCATGCATTTTATGCATTGGTAAAAGCACTATGATGAAAAGTGTGATATGTTTTCAGGTATCTCCTATACTAATAGAGCCACATGCTCACCGGTTTGCCACATGATGTAGGCCTATGGACTGAACAAGAAACCACCAAAAATTTTAACCAGTCATCGTTCTCACAACACTGAGGACCAGTCATTCGAAATGACTTCTCCATGCATTTTATGCATTGGTAAAAGCACTATGATGAAAAGTGTGATATGTTTTCAGGTATCTCCTATACTAATAGAGCCACATGCTCACCGGTTTGCCACATGATGTAGGCCTATGTACTGAACAAGAAACCACCAAAAATTTTAACCAGTCATCGTTCTCACAACACTGAGGACCAGTCATTCGAAATGACTTCTCCATGCATTTTATGCATTGGTAAAAGCACTATGATGAAAAGTGTGATATGTTTTCAGGTATCTCCTATACTAATAGAGCCACATGCTCACCGGTTTGCCACATGATGTAGGCCTATGGACTGAACAAGAAACCACCAAAAATTTTAACCAGTCATCGTTCTCACAACACTGAGGACCAGTCATTCGAAATGACTTCTCCATGCATTTTATGCATTGGTAAAAGCACTATGATGAAAAGTGTGATATGTTTTCAGGTATCTCCTATACTAATAGAGCCACATGCTCACCGGTTTGCCACATGATGTAGGCCTATGGACTGAACAAGAAACCACCAAAAATTTTAACCAGTCATCGTTCTCACAACACTGAGGACCAGTCATTCGAAATGACTTCTCCATGCATTTTATGCATTGGTAAAAGCACTATGATGAAAAGTGTGATATGTTTTCAGGTATCTCCTATACTAATAGAGCCACATGCTCACCGGTTTGCCACATGATGTAGGCCTATGGACTGAACAAGAAACCACCAAAAATTTTAACCAGTCATCGTTCTCACAACACTGAGGACCAGTCATTCGAAATGACTTCTCCAGTCATTTTATGCATTGGTAAAAGCACTATGATGAAAAGTGTGATATATTTTCAGGTATCTCCTATACTAATAGAGCCACATGCTCACCGGTTTGCCACATGATGTAGGCCTATGGACTGAACAAGAAACCACCAAAAATTTTAACCAGTCATCATTCTCACAACACTGAGGACCAGTCATTCGAAATGACTTCTCCATGCATTTTATGCATTGATAAAAGCACTATGATGAAAAGTGTGATATGTTTTCAGGTATCTCCTATACTAATAGAGCCACATGCTCACCGGTTTGCCACATGATGTAGGCCTATGTACTGAACAAGAAACCACCAAAAATTTTAACCAGTCATCGTTCTCACAACACTGAGGACCAGTCATTCGAAATGACTTCTCCATGCATTTTATGCATTGGTAAAAGCACTATGATGAAAAGTGTGATATGTTTTCAGGTATCTCCTATACTAATAGAGCCACATGCTCACCGGTTTGCCACATGATGTAGGCCTATGGACTGAACAAGAAACCACCAAAAATTTTAACCAGTCATCGTTCTCACAACACTGAGGACCAGTCATTCGAAATGACTTCTCCATGCATTTTATGCATTGGTAAAAGCACTATGATGAAAAGTGTGATATGTTTTCAGGTATCTCCTGTACTAATAGAGCCACATGCTCACCGGTTTGCCACATGATGTAGGCCTATGGACTGAACAAGAAACCACCAAAAATTTTAACCAGTCATCGTTCTCACAACACTGAGGACCAGTCATTCGAAATGACTTCTCCATGCATTTTATGCATTGGTAAAAGCACTATGATGAAAAGTGTGATATGTTTTCAGGTATCTCCTATACTAATAGAGCCACATGCTCACCGGTTTGCCACATGATGTAGGCCTATGGACTGAACAAGAAACCACCAAAAATTTTAATTAGTAATCGTTCTCACAACATTGAGGACCAGTCATTCGAAATGACTTCTCCATGCATTTTATGCATTGGTAAAAGCACTATGATGAAAAGTGTGATATGTTTTCAGGTATCTCCTATACTAATAGAGCCACATGCTCACCGGTTTGCCACATGATGTAGGCCTATGGACTGAACAAGAAACCACCAAAAATTTTAACCAGTCATCGTTCTCACAACACTGAGGACCAGTCATTCGAAATGACTTCTCCATGCATTTTATGCATTGGTAAAAGCACTATGATGAAAAGTGTGATATGTTTTCAGGTATCTCCTATACTAATAGAGCCACATGCTCACCGGTTTGCCACATGATGTAGGCCTATGGACTGAACAAGAAACCACCAAAAATTTTAACCAGTCATCGTTCTCACAACACTGAGGACCAGTCATTCGAAATGACTTCTCCATGCATTTTATGCATTGGTAAAAGCACTATGATGAAAAGTGTGATATGTTTTCAGGTATCTCCTATACTAATAGAGCCACATGCTCACCGGTTTGCCACATGATGTAGGCCTATGGACTGAACAAGAAACCACCAAAAATTTTAACCAGTCATCGTTCTCACAACACTGAGGACCAGTCATTCGAAATGACTTCTCCATGCATTTTATGCATTGGTAAAAGCACTATGATGAAAAGTGTGATATGTTTTCAGGTATCTCCTATACTAATAGAGCCACATGCTCACCGGTTTGCCACATGATGTAGGCCTATGTACTGAACAAGAAACCACCAAAAATTTTAACCAGTCATCGTTCTCACAACACTGAGGACCAGTCATTCGAAATGACTTCTCCATGCATTTTATGCATTGGTAAAAGCACTATGATGAAAAGTGTGATATGTTTTCAGGTATCTCCTATACTAATAGAGCCACATGCTCACCGGTTTGCCACATGATGTAGGCCTATGGACTGAACAAGAAACCACCAAAAATTTTAACCAGTCATCGTTCTCACAACACTGAGGACCAGTCATTCGAAATGACTTCTCCATGCATTTTATGCATTGGTAAAAGCACTATGATGAAAAGTGTGATATGTTTTCAGGTATCTCCTATACTAATAGAGCCACATGCTCACCGGTTTGCCACATGATGTAGGCCTATGGACTGAACAAGAAACCACCAAAAATTTTAACCAGTCATCGTTCTCACAACACTGAGGACCAGTCATTCGAAATGACTTCTCCATGCATTTTATGCATTGGTAAAAGCACTATGATGAAAAGTGTGATATGTTTTCAGGTATCTCCTATACTAATAGAGCCACATGCTCACCGGTTTGCCACATGATGTAGGCCTATGGACTGAACAAGAAACCACCAAAAATTTTAACCAGTCATCGTTCTCACAACACTGAGGACCAGTCATTCGAAATGACTTCTCCAGTCATTTTATGCATTGGTAAAAGCACTATGATGAAAAGTGTGATATATTTTCAGGTATCTCCTATACTAATAGAGCCACATGCTCACCGGTTTGCCACATGATGTAGGCCTATGGACTGAACAAGAAACCACCAAAAATTTTAACCAGTCATCATTCTCACAACACTGAGGACCAGTCATTCGAAATGACTTCTCCATGCATTTTATGCATTGATAAAAGCACTATGATGAAAAGTGTGATATGTTTTCAGGTATCTCCTATACTAATAGAGCCACATGCTCACCGGTTTGCCACATGATGTAGGCCTATGTACTGAACAAGAAACCACCAAAAATTTTAACCAGTCATCGTTCTCACAACACTGAGGACCAGTCATTCGAAATGACTTCTCCATGCATTTTATGCATTGGTAAAAGCACTATGATGAAAAGTGTGATATGTTTTCAGGTATCTCCTATACTAATAGAGCCACATGCTCACCGGTTTGCCACATGATGTAGGCCTATGGACTGAACAAGAAACCACCAAAAATTTTAACCAGTCATCGTTCTCACAACACTGAGGACCAGTCATTCGAAATGACTTCTCCATGCATTTTATGCATTGGTAAAAGCACTATGATGAAAAGTGTGATATGTTTTCAGGTATCTCCTATACTAATAGAGCCACATGCTCACCGGTTTGCCACATGATGTAGGCCTATGGACTGAACAAGAAACCACCAAAAATTTTAACCAGTCATCGTTCTCACAACACTGAGGACCAGTCATTCGAAATGACATCTCCATGCATTTTATGCATTGGTAAAAGCACTATGATGAAAAGTGTGATATGTTTTCAGGTATCTCCTATACTAATAGAGCCACATGCTCACCGGTTTGCCACATGATGTAGGCCTATGGACTGAACAAGAAACCACCAAAAATTTTAACCAGTCATCGTTCTCACAACACTGAGGACCTGTCATTCGAAATGACTTCTCCATGCATTTTATGCATTGGTAAAAGCACTATGATGAAAAGTGTGATATGTTTTCAGGTATCTCCTATACTAATAGAGCCACATGCTCACCGGTTTGCCACATGATGTAGGCCTATGGACTGAACAAGAAACCACCAAAAATTTTAACCAGTCATCGTTCTCACAACACTGAGGACCAGTCATTCGAAATGACTTCTCCATGCATTTTATGCATTGGTAAAAGCACTATGATGAAAAGTGTGATATGTTTTCAGGTATCTCCTATACTAATAGAGCCACATGCTCACCGGTTTGCCACATGATGTAGGCCTATGTACTGAACAAGAAACCACCAAAAATTTTAACCAGTCATCGTTCTCACAACACTGAGGACCAGTCATTCGAAATGACTTCTCCATGCATTTTATGCATTGGTAAAAGCACTATGATGAAAAGTGTGATATGTTTTCAGGTATCTCCTATACTAATAGAGCCACATGCTCACCGGTTTGCCACATGATGTAGGCCTATGGACTGAACAAGAAACCACCAAAAATTTTAACCAGTCATCGTTCTCACAACACTGAGGACCAGTCATTCGAAATGACTTCTCCATGCATTTTATGCATTGGTAAAAGCACTATGATGAAAAGTGTGATATGTTTTCAGGTATCTCCTATACTAATAGAGCCACATGCTCACCGGTTTGCCACATGATGTAGGCCTATGGACTGAACAAGAAACCACCAAAAATTCTAACCAGTCATCGTTCTCACAACAATGAGGACCTGTCATTCGAAATGACTTCTCCATGCATTTTATGCATTGGTAAAAGCACTATGATGAAAAGTGTGATATGTTTTCAGGTATCTCCTATACTAATAGAGCCACATGACTGGTTAAAATTTTTGGTGGTTTCTTGTTCAGTCCATTAGCCTACATCATGTGGCAAACCGGTGAGCATGTGGCTCTATTAGTATAGGAGATACCTGAAAACATATCACACTTTTCATCATAGTGCTTTTACCAATGCATAAAATGCATGGAGAAGTCATTTCGAATGACTGGTCCTCAGTGTTGTGAGAACGATGACTGGTTAAAATTTTTGGTGGTTTCTTGTTCAGTCCATAGGCCTACAACATGTGGCAAACCGGTGAGCATGTGGCTCTATTAGTATAGGAGATACCTGAAAACATATCACACTTTTCATCATAGTGCTTTTACCAATGCATAAAATGCATGGAGAAGTCATTTCGAATGACTGGTCCTCAGTGTTGTGAGAACGATGACTGGTTAAAATTTTTGGTGGTTTCTTGTTCAGTCCATAGGCCTATATCATGTGGCAAACCGGTGAGCATGTGGCTCTATTAGTATAGGAGATACCTGAAAACATATCACACTTTTCATCATAGTGCTTTTACCAATGCATAAAATGCATGGAGAAGTCATTTCGAATGACTGGTCCTCAGTGTTGTGAGAACGATGACTGGTTAAAATTTTTGGTGGTTTCTTGTTCAGTCCATAGGCCTACATCATGTGGCAAACCGGTGAGCATGTGGCTCTATTAGTATAGGAGATACCTGAAAACATATCACACTTTTCATCATAGTGCTTTTACCAATGCATAAAATGCATGGAGAAGTCATTTCGAATGACTGGTCCTCAGTGTTGTGAGAACGATGACTGGTTAAAATTTTTGGTGGTTTCTTGTGCAGTCCATAGGCCTACAACATGTGGCAAACCGGTGAGCATGTGGCTCTATTAGTATAGGAGATACCTGAAAACATATCACACTTTTCATCATAGTGCTTTTACCAATGCATAAAATGCATGGAGAAGTCATTTCGAATGACTGGTCCTCAGTGTTGTGAGAACGATGACTGGTTAAAATTTTTGGTGGTTTCTTGTTCAGTCCATAGGCCTACATCATGTGGCAAACCGGTGAGCATGTGGCTCTATTAGTATAGGAGATACCTGAAAACATATCACACTTTTCATCATAGTGCTTTTACCAATGCATAAAATGCATGGAGAAGTCATTTCGAATGACTGGTCCTCAGTGTTGTGAGAACGATGACTGGTTAAAATTTTTGGTGGTTTCTTGTTCAGTCCATAGGCCTACATCATGTGGCAAACCGGTGAGCATGTGGCTCTATTAGTATAGGAGATACCTGAAAACATATCACACTTTTCATCATAGTGCTTTTACCAATGCATAAAATGCATGGAGAAGTCATTTCGAATGACTGGTCCTCAGTGTTGTGAGAACGATGACTGGTTAAAATTTTTGGTGGTTTCTTGTTCAGTACATAGGCCTACATCATGTGGCAAACCGGTGAGCATGTGGCTCTATTAGTATAGGAGATACCTGAAAACATATCACACTTTTCATCATAGAGCTTTTACCAATGCATAAAATGCATGGAGAAGTCATTTCGAATGACTGGTCCTCAGTGTTGTGAGAGCGATGACTGGTTAAAATTTTTGGTGGTTTCTTGTTCAGTCCATAGGCCTACATCATGTGGCAAACCGGTGAGCATGTGGCTCTATTAGTATAGGAGATACCTGAAAACATATCACACTTTTCATCATAGTGCTTTTACCAATGCATAAAATGCATGGAGAAGTCATTTCGAATGACTGGTCCTCAGTGTTGTGAGAACGATGACTGGTTAAAATTTTTGGTGGTTTCTTGTTCAGTCCATTAGCCTACATCATGTGGCAAACCGGTGAGCATGTGGCTCTATTAGTATAGGAGATACCTGGAAACATATCACACTTTTCATCATAGTGCTTTTACCAATGCATAAAATGCATGGAGAAGTCATTTCGAATGACTGGTCCTCAGTGTTGTGAGAACGATGACTGGTTAAAATTTTTGGTGGTTTCTTGTTCAGTCCATGGGCCTACATCATGTGGCAAACCGGTGAGCATGTGGCTCTATTAGTATAGGAGATACCTGAAAACATATCACACTTTTCATCATAGTGCTTTTACCAATGCATAAAATGCATGGAGAAGTCATTTCGAATGACGGGTCCTCAGTGTTGTGAGAACGATGACTGGTTAAAATTTTTGGTGGTTTCTTGTTCAGTCCATTAGCCTACATCATGTGGCAAACCGGTGAGCATGTGGCTCTATTAGTATAGGAGATACCTGAAAACATATCACACTTTTCATCATAGTGCTTTTACCAATGCATAATATGCATGGAGAAGTCATTTCGAATGACTGGTCCTCAGTGTTGTGAGAACGATGACTGGTTAAAATTTTTGGTGGTTTCTTGTTCAGTCCATAGGCCTACAACATGTGGCAAACCGGTGAGCATGTGGCTCTATTAGTATAGGAGATACCTGAAAACATATCACACTTTTCATCATAGTGCTTTTACCAATGCATAAAATGCATGGAGAAGTCATTTCGAATGACGGGTCCTCAGTGTTGTGAGAACGATGACTGGTTAAAATTTTTGGTGGTTTCTTGTTCAGTCCATTAGCCTACATCATGTGGCAAACCGGTGAGCATGTGGCTCTATTAGTATAGGAGATACCTGAAAACATATCACACTTTTCATCATAGTGCTTTTACCAATGCATAAAATGCATGGAGAAGTCATTTCGAATGACTGGTCCTCAGTGTTGTGAGAACGATGACTGGTTAAAATTTTTGGTGGTTTCTTGTTCAGTCCATAGGCCTACAACATGTGGCAAACCGGTGAGCATGTGGCTCTATTAGTATAGGAGATACCTGAAAACATATCACACTTTTCATCATAGTGCTTTTACCAATGCATAAAATGCATGGAGAAGTCATTTCGAATGACTGGTCCTCAGTGTTGTGAGAACGATGACTGGTTAAAATTTTTGGTGGTTTCTTGTTCAGTCCATAGGCCTATATCATGTGGCAAACCGGTGAGCATGTGGCTCTATTAGTATAGGAGATACCTGAAAACATATCACACTTTTCATCATAGTGCTTTTACCAATGCATAAAATGCATGGAGAAGTCATTTCGAATGACTGGTCCTCAGTGTTGTGAGAACGATGACTGGTTAAAATTTTTGGTGGTTTCTTGTTCAGTCCATAGGCCTACATCATGTGGCAAACCGGTGAGCATGTGGCTCTATTAGTATAGGAGATACCTGAAAACATATCACACTTTTCATCATAGTGCTTTTACCAATGCATAAAATGCATGGAGAAGTCATTTCGAATGACTGGTCCTCAGTGTTGTGAGAACGATGACTGGTTAAAATTTTTGGTGGTTTCTTGTTCAGTCCATAGGCCTACAACATGTGGCAAACCGGTGAGCATGTGGCTCTATTAGTATAGGAGATACCTGAAAACATATCACACTTTTCATCATAGTGCTTTTACCAATGCATAAAATGCATGGAGAAGTCATTTCGAATGACTGGTCCTCAGTGTTGTGAGAACGATGACTGGTTAAAATTTTTGGTGGTTTCTTGTTCAGTCCATAGGCCTACATCATGTGGCAAACCGGTGAGCATGTGGCTCTATTAGTATAGGAGATACCTGAAAACATATCACACTTTTCATCATAGTGCTTTTACCAATGCATAAAATGCATGGAGAAGTCATTTCGAATGACTGGTCCTCAGTGTTGTGAGAACGATGACTGGTTAAAATTTTTGGTGGTTTCTTGTTCAGTCCATAGGCCTACATCATGTGGCAAACCGGTGAGCATGTGGCTCTATTAGTATAGGAGATACCTGAAAACATATCACACTTTTCATCATAGTGCTTTTACCAATGCATAAAATGCATGGAGAAGTCATTTCGAATGACTGGTCCTCAGTGTTGTGAGAACGATGACTGGTTAAAATTTTTGGTGGTTTCTTGTTCAGTACATAGGCCTACATCATGTGGCAAACCGGTGAGCATGTGGCTCTATTAGTATAGGAGATACCTGAAAACATATCACACTTTTCATCATAGAGCTTTTACCAATGCATAAAATGCATGGAGAAGTCATTTCGAATGACTGGTCCTCAGTGTTGTGAGAGCGATGACTGGTTAAAATTTTTGGTGGTTTCTTGTTCAGTCCATAGGCCTACATCATGTGGCAAACCGGTGAGCATGTGGCTCTATTAGTATAGGAGATACCTGAAAACATATCACACTTTTCATCATAGTGCTTTTACCAATGCATAAAATGCATGGAGAAGTCATTTCGAATGACTGGTCCTCAGTGTTGTGAGAACGATGACTGGTTAAAATTTTTGGTGGTTTCTTGTTCAGTCCATTAGCCTACATCATGTGGCAAACCGGTGAGCATGTGGCTCTATTAGTATAGGAGATACCTGGAAACATATCACACTTTTCATCATAGTGCTTTTACCAATGCATAAAATGCATGGAGAAGTCATTTCGAATGACTGGTCCTCAGTGTTGTGAGAACGATGACTGGTTAAAATTTTTGGTGGTTTCTTGTTCAGTCCATGGGCCTACATCATGTGGCAAACCGGTGAGCATGTGGCTCTATTAGTATAGGAGATACCTGAAAACATATCACACTTTTCATCATAGTGCTTTTACCAATGCATAAAATGCATGGAGAAGTCATTTCGAATGACGGGTCCTCAGTGTTGTGAGAACGATGACTGGTTAAAATTTTTGGTGGTTTCTTGTTCAGTCCATTAGCCTACATCATGTGGCAAACCGGTGAGCATGTGGCTCTATTAGTATAGGAGATACCTGAAAACATATCACACTTTTCATCATAGTGCTTTTACCAATGCATAATATGCATGGAGAAGTCATTTCGAATGACTGGTCCTCAGTGTTGTGAGAACGATGACTGGTTAAAATTTTTGGTGGTTTCTTGTTCAGTCCATAGGCCTACAACATGTGGCAAACCGGTGAGCATGTGGCTCTATTAGTATAGGAGATACCTGAAAACATATCACACTTTTCATCATAGTGCTTTTACCAATGCATAAAATGCATGGAGAAGTCATTTCGAATGACGGGTCCTCAGTGTTGTGAGAACGATGACTGGTTAAAATTTTTGGTGGTTTCTTGTTCAGTCCATTAGCCTACATCATGTGGCAAACCGGTGAGCATGTGGCTCTATTAGTATAGGAGATACCTGAAAACATATCACACTTTTCATCATAGTGCTTTTACCAATGCATAAAATGCATGGAGAAGTCATTTCGAATGACTGGTCCTCAGTGTTGTGAGAACGATGACTGGTTAAAATTTTTGGTGGTTTCTTGTTCAGTCCATAGGCCTACATCATGTGGCAAACCGGTGAGCATGTGGCTCTATTAGTATAGGAGATACCTGAAAACATATCACACTTTTCATCATAGTGCTTTTACCAATGCATAAAATGCATGGAGAAGTCATTTCGAATGACTGGTCCTCAGTGTTGTGAGAACGATGACTGGTTAAAATTTTTGGTGGTTTCTTGTTCAGTCCATAGGCCTACATCATGTGGCAAACCGGTGAGCATGTGGCTCTATTAGTATAGGAGATACCTGAAAACATATCACACTTTTCATCATAGTGCTTTTACCAATGCATAAAATGCATGGAGAAGTCATTTCGAATGACTGGTCCTCAGTGTTGTGAGAACGATGACTGGTTAAAATTTTTGGTGGTTTCTTGTTCAGTACATAGGCCTACATCATGTGGCAAACCGGTGAGCATGTGGCTCTATTAGTATAGGAGATACCTGAAAACATATCATACTTTTCATCATAGTGCTTTTACCAATGCATAAAATGCATGGAGAAGTCATTTCGAATGACTGGTCCTCAGTGTTGTGAGAACGATGACTGGTTAAAATTTTTGGTGGTTTCTTGTTCAGTCCATAGGCCTACAACATGTGGCAAACCGGTGAGCATGTGGCTCTATTAGTATAGGAGATACCTGAAAACATATCACACTTTTCATCATAGTGCTTTTACCAATGCATAAAATGCATGGAGAAGTCATTTCGAATGACTGGTCCTCAGTGTTGTGAGAACGATGACTGGTTAAAATTTTTGGTGGTTTCTTGTTCAGTCCATAGGCCTACATCATGTGGCAAACCGGTGAGCATGTGGCTCTATTAGTATAGGAGATACCTGAAAACATATCACACTTTTCATCATAGTGCTTTTACCAATGCATAAAATGC
Source organism: Ranitomeya imitator (assembly GCF_032444005.1). Lineage (NCBI taxonomy): Eukaryota > Metazoa > Chordata > Amphibia > Anura > Dendrobatidae > Ranitomeya > Ranitomeya imitator. The sequence goes on along the minus strand of NW_027193924.1, from coordinate 3,384 downwards.
ATGGAGAAGTCATTTCGAATGACTGGTCCTCAGTGTTGTGAGAACGATGACTGGTTAAAATTTTTGGTGGTTTCTTGTTCAGTCCATAGGCCTACATCATGTGGCAAACCGGTGAGCATGTGGCTCTATTAGTATAGGAGATACCTGAAAACATATCACACTTTTCATCATAGTGCTTTTACCAATGCATAAAATGCATGGAGAAGTCATTTCGAATGACGGGTCCTCAGTGTTGTGAGAACGATGACTGGTTAAAATTTTTGGTGGTTTCTTGTTCAGTCCATTAGCCTACATCATGTGGCAAACCGGTGAGCATGTGGCTCTATTAGTATAGGAGATACCTGAAAACATATCACACTTTTCATCATAGTGCTTTTACCAATGCATAAAATGCATGGAGAAGTCATTTCGAATGACTGGTCCTCAGTGTTGTGAGAACGATGACTGGTTAAAATTTTTGGTGGTTTCTTGTTCAGTCCATAGGCCTACAACATGTGGCAAACCGGTGAGCATGTGGCTCTATTAGTATAGGAGATACCTGAAAACATATCACACTTTTCATCATAGTGCTTTTACCAATGCATAAAATGCATGGAGAAGTCATTTCGAATGACTGGTCCTCAGTGTTGTGAGAACGATGACTGGTTAAAATTTTTGGTGGTTTCTTGTTCAGTCCATAGGCCTATATCATGTGGCAAACCGGTGAGCATGTGGCTCTATTAGTATAGGAGATACCTGAAAACATATCACACTTTTCATCATAGTGCTTTTACCAATGCATAAAATGCATGGAGAAGTCATTTCGAATGACTGGTCCTCAGTGTTGTGAGAACGATGACTGGTTAAAATTTTTGGTGGTTTCTTGTTCAGTCCATAGGCCTACATCATGTGGCAAACCGGTGAGCATGTGGCTCTATTAGTATAGGAGATACCTGAAAACATATCACACTTTTCATCATAGTGCTTTTACCAATGCATAAAATGCATGGAGAAGTCATTTCGAATGACTGGTCCTCAGTGTTGTGAGAACGATGACTGGTTAAAATTTTTGGTGGTTTCTTGTTCAGTCCATAGGCCTACAACATGTGGCAAACCGGTGAGCATGTGGCTCTATTAGTATAGGAGATACCTGAAAACATATCACACTTTTCATCATAGTGCTTTTACCAATGCATAAAATGCATGGAGAAGTCATTTCGAATGACTGGTCCTCAGTGTTGTGAGAACGATGACTGGTTAAAATTTTTGGTGGTTTCTTGTTCAGTCCATAGGCCTACATCATGTGGCAAACCGGTGAGCATGTGGCTCTATTAGTATAGGAGATACCTGAAAACATATCACACTTTTCATCATAGTGCTTTTACCAATGCATAAAATGCATGGAGAAGTCATTTCGAATGACTGGTCCTCAGTGTTGTGAGAACGATGACTGGTTAAAATTTTTGGTGGTTTCTTGTTCAGTCCATAGGCCTACATCATGTGGCAAACCGGTGAGCATGTGGCTCTATTAGTATAGGAGATACCTGAAAACATATCACACTTTTCATCATAGTGCTTTTACCAATGCATAAAATGCATGGAGAAGTCATTTCGAATGACTGGTCCTCAGTGTTGTGAGAACGATGACTGGTTAAAATTTTTGGTGGTTTCTTGTTCAGTACATAGGCCTACATCATGTGGCAAACCGGTGAGCATGTGGCTCTATTAGTATAGGAGATACCTGAAAACATATCACACTTTTCATCATAGAGCTTTTACCAATGCATAAAATGCATGGAGAAGTCATTTCGAATGACTGGTCCTCAGTGTTGTGAGAGCGATGACTGGTTAAAATTTTTGGTGGTTTCTTGTTCAGTCCATAGGCCTACATCATGTGGCAAACCGGTGAGCATGTGGCTCTATTAGTATAGGAGATACCTGAAAACATATCACACTTTTCATCATAGTGCTTTTACCAATGCATAAAATGCATGGAGAAGTCATTTCGAATGACTGGTCCTCAGTGTTGTGAGAACGATGACTGGTTAAAATTTTTGGTGGTTTCTTGTTCAGTCCATTAGCCTACATCATGTGGCAAACCGGTGAGCATGTGGCTCTATTAGTATAGGAGATACCTGGAAACATATCACACTTTTCATCATAGTGCTTTTACCAATGCATAAAATGCATGGAGAAGTCATTTCGAATGACTGGTCCTCAGTGTTGTGAGAACGATGACTGGTTAAAATTTTTGGTGGTTTCTTGTTCAGTCCATGGGCCTACATCATGTGGCAAACCGGTGAGCATGTGGCTCTATTAGTATAGGAGATACCTGAAAACATATCACACTTTTCATCATAGTGCTTTTACCAATGCATAAAATGCATGGAGAAGTCATTTCGAATGACGGGTCCTCAGTGTTGTGAGAACGATGACTGGTTAAAATTTTTGGTGGTTTCTTGTTCAGTCCATTAGCCTACATCATGTGGCAAACCGGTGAGCATGTGGCTCTATTAGTATAGGAGATACCTGAAAACATATCACACTTTTCATCATAGTGCTTTTACCAATGCATAATATGCATGGAGAAGTCATTTCGAATGACTGGTCCTCAGTGTTGTGAGAACGATGACTGGTTAAAATTTTTGGTGGTTTCTTGTTCAGTCCATAGGCCTACAACATGTGGCAAACCGGTGAGCATGTGGCTCTATTAGTATAGGAGATACCTGAAAACATATCACACTTTTCATCATAGTGCTTTTACCAATGCATAAAATGCATGGAGAAGTCATTTCGAATGACGGGTCCTCAGTGTTGTGAGAACGATGACTGGTTAAAATTTTTGGTGGTTTCTTGTTCAGTCCATTAGCCTACATCATGTGGCAAACCGGTGAGCATGTGGCTCTATTAGTATAGGAGATACCTGAAAACATATCACACTTTTCATCATAGTGCTTTTACCAATGCATAAAATGCATGGAGAAGTCATTTCGAATGACTGGTCCTCAGTGTTGTGAGAACGATGACTGGTTAAAATTTTTGGTGGTTTCTTGTTCAGTCCATAGGCCTACAACATGTGGCAAACCGGTGAGCATGTGGCTCTATTAGTATAGGAGATACCTGAAAACATATCACACTTTTCATCATAGTGCTTTTACCAATGCATAAAATGCATGGAGAAGTCATTTCGAATGACTGGTCCTCAGTGTTGTGAGAACGATGACTGGTTAAAATTTTTGGTGGTTTCTTGTTCAGTCCATAGGCCTACATCATGTGGCAAACCGGTGAGCATGTGGCTCTATTAGTATAGGAGATACCTGAAAACATATCACACTTTTCATCATAGTGCTTTTACCAATGCATAAAATGCATGGAGAAGTCATTTCGAATGACTGGTCCTCAGTG